>NW_005178511.1:0-84321 GCF_000350225.1 Chondrus crispus | reverse complement strand
CCCCGATCACCGCTTGCACACCTCCACCTTCCGCACGGCTTCCAGCGTGCCTGCAACTCCACCCACTCTCGCCCTGCCTGCCCTGCTTCCTCCCGCCCCCTTCCTCCGCTTCTGCGTGCGCCCCACTACGCGCCGCCTCGCTCTCGCACACACGTGACGAGCGCTCCCGTGCACCCGCTCACTCGCTGCCGCTACAAGCCCGCCGGCGCTCACGTCGTCCGCGCCCCCCTCCGCAGACCGAGTCCCTGAAGCTTCCCCTGCCCCACCCGCCATGTCCGAGCGTGTCACCAAACAAGACCTGCGCCGCGGCCGGTTCAAGAAGGCCATCGACAGGGATGAGGCCCGCCGCCAGCGGGAGGACACCATGGTCGGCATCCGTAAGGCCAAGCGGGAGGAGAACCTCATGAAGAAGCGTCGCGAGAAGATGGGCGCTTCTTCGTTCGGCACCCCCAACGATATCGACATCTCGGCCACCGACTCCAACAACTCGCTCGCGGCCACGCTGTACGCTCGCATGCCGCAAATGGTCGCCGGCGTCCTCTCGGACAACCCCCAGGATCAGGTCCAGCACACCCTGGAGTTCCGCAGGCTCCTCTCCATTGAGAGGAACCCCCCCATCGAGGAGGTTATTGCTCAGAACGTCGTCCCTCGCTTCGTCGAGTTTCTCAGCGATGATTCCAACCCGCAGCTCCAGTTCGAGGCCGCATGGTCGCTTACGAACATTGCCTCGGGCACCTCGTCGCACACCAGGGTCGTTATAGACAATGGTGCCGTCCCCGTCTTTGTCTACCTCCTCAACTCTCCGAATGATGATGTCAGGGAGCAGGCCGTCTGGGCTTTGGGCAACATCGCCGGCGACTCATCCAAGTGCCGTGATCTCGTTCTCGACTCGGGCGCCCTCCACCCGCTGCTCATGCAGCTCACCGCCGACTCCAAGGTCACCATGCTTCGCAACGCCTCCTGGACTCTGTCCAACCTCTGCCGCGGCAAGCCCGCCCCCAAATTTGAGCTCGTCAAGCCCGCCCTTGAGACCCTTGCTCATCTCATATATTATGATGATGAGGAAGTTCTCACCGATGCCTGCTGGGCCCTGTCGTATCTCTCGGATGGCAGCAATGACAAGATCAAGGCAGTCGTTGAGAGTGGAGTCGTCAAGCGACTTGTCGAGCTCCTCCTGCACCAGAATGTCTCCGTGCAGACCCCATCTCTGCGTACAGTCGGCAACATTGTCACCGGTAATGATGTACAGACCCAGTTTGTCATTAATGTGTCGGCCCTGCCCTGTCTCCTCAACTTGCTCAACTCACCCAAGAAGTCAATCAGGAAGGAGGCTTGCTGGACAATTTCTAATATCACTGCTGGAAATCAGGAGCAGATCAATGCTGTCTTGGAAGCAAACCTGGTGCCCCCTCTCATTGATATCCTGACCAACGCTGACTTTGACGTCAAGAAGGAGGCCGCATGGGCCATTTCCAATGCTACGTCAGGTGGTACTCCGGATCAGGTCAAATATCTCGTTCAGCAGGGTTGCCTTGAGCCGTTGTGCAATTTGCTGGTTATCCATGATGCCAGAATCATCAGTGTCGCTCTGGAAGGTCTTGAGAATATCCTGCGTAAGGGACAAAGGGAACGGGATACCACTGGTGCCGAGTACAATGATTATGCTCGCGCAATTGAAGCGGTTGGCGGCCTCGACAAGATTGAGGCTCTCCAGCATCACTCGAATGAAGAGGTGTATGAAAAGGCTGTTCGCCTCTTGGAAGTTTTCTTTTTGGCTGAAGATGAGATTGATGGTGTTGTTCCTGACCAGTCAGCCTCGCAGTTTGGGTTTGGAGTTGACCCAGCTCCCGACGGAGGCTTCAACTTTGGCGCACCGACTGCCGCCCCGGCACAAACTGGCGCCGGTTTTGATGCCCATCCAGCAGGTGTCTTTGGAGCTCAAGGAGGAAGCGGATTTGGTGCCCCGACTGGAACCGGTTTTGGTGCTCAAACTGGCGGCTTTGGAGGAACGGAGCAACAGGGGTTTGGCCAATAGGCCGCGTATGAAGTTTGACGGTCTCGTGCAATCTTCTTTTCCGTCTGTAGCCCTCCTTCTCTTTCTCTCTCTCTTTCCCCTCCCCCCGTACCCATCTCCGACTCCATCAGCCTGTCCATTATCCCGATGATTTGACGTTTCTCTATTACTCGCTGCTGCGCAGTTGTCGATGGGTATCCAACTCGCACTCGACGACGCCTGCGTCATCACGGTTTGCCGTAGCTCTAAATGTCGGTATACACTGCAACCATCAGGTCCTCCAGGCTATCTGCTTGAAAACCAAGCGTGTTGATCTGGCTTGCAGGAGAAAACATAGTAAGTATGTCTGGAGGGGTGCGATCATTCCTTTATACAACTATCAGCATCGAATAGCGTCACCAGAAAAGAGGCAAGGCCCTGCGAAGCCAAAAGCTTGGTCTGGAGCTGTGTGACGTGGCCGATTGTGTGATACTAGTCCGTATGGAAGCCTACGACATGTTTCCAGCGGGTCACCGTGACACTTTGTTGTATCGAGAAGACTCACAGCCGTCGGTGCGGGTTATGAGTGCTTTTCTAATCTGGCAATCCCCATTTCTTCAAACCCCTTTTGCAGGCAGGAGCGCTCGTTTCTCTCTTTCTCTCTTTCTCTCTTTCTCTCTTTCTCTCTCCTGCCCTTCGCTGAATGTGCCAAGAAGGGTGCTGTGCTTCGCGCTTTTTGGGATCATGATTTGTGGCAGGGGAGGAAACACAATTGTTGATTCTGTACGAGCCAGGCCCAAAGCTCGGCGCGACACGAAATCCCTTGTTGCTCAATTCCTGTGCTTTGGAAGCGACTGCAAAAGTTCTTGCTGCGCTCGCCTTAGACTTTCTTGCGTCCTAGTCTTTACTCAGTGTCCTTTAGCCGCGATCCCCTTTTCCGATCCCTAAAAGCCCTTATCCCTAGCCCTTATCCCTAGCCCCTATCCTTATTTCGTCTTTTTCCTATTTTGCCTCGGCCTCTGGTAGAAGTTACTTGCTGTTCAGTATCCCTTATCTAGTTACACAGTCTTGTTTTCTCCTTGATCTCTAATTGCGGAGCGATTTGTGACTCGTCGAAACAGGTTTTGGCTTCGATTGTCGAAGCAAGAAAGAAGAAGAAAAAAAGACGCTTTCAGGAATCTGTACATTTACAGGAGTACGAAGATATAAAACGTGCAAGGATTGGCAAGTATGCGCGTCTTGAGCGACTCTTTACATGATACGCATTGAGCTGGCTACAAGAAGAACCTGCGTCTATCGATGTCGGTCTTCGTCTTCCACTTGAACTCATGGTCAGCCTTTTGCGGATCCATAAACACTCCCTTCTGTAATGCACGGAGCTTAAGCGTAAACCTAGGTCCAAGCTCCTGCAGGCGAGCGCGATCCCTCTCGGCGGTAAATACATAGCGATGAAACCTAAAAAAAATAAAGTCTCTCTGGTTATGAAACGTCGCGACCTGCCGCCCCACGAAATTGGGTTCATGCGGAAACAATGACCCCAACATCCTGCCGACTCTAAGCCCCAGTCTAGTCGTAAAGTGGTTCAAAATCACCTCTGGCGTATGCCCCGTACATCTCCCACGCCCCTTTATCTTGGCGTTCGGAACAAACGACGATAGCTTGTACACTGCCGTAGGTCCCTCAGGCAAGTGCACATGCGTGAGGGTGGACAAAGCGCCACGATCCTCCTTGACGAGGACAACGTCCGTGTACCCCTTTCCCGCGGCGCTTGCCGCAAACTCAGCGACGGAAGCGTCGAGGCGCTCGAAGTAGATGGACTTGGGCAGCACGGGCAGCAGGGCCTTGACGAAGTCGAAGCTGACGTCGGACGGCCGCAGGCCGGTGGTGATGACGACGCGCGGGCGCACGTCGCCGGCGAGCACGGGCGTGAACTCGTCCGTGATGGCCAGCGCCTGCTCGCGCGTCAGCGGGGCGCCCGTCTCCGCGTCAAACACGCGGCTCGACTCGATGGTCGTCGGCTCGCGCCGCGGTGGCGCGGCATCGCCCAATGCCTCCTCCTCCGCATGACGCGCGCGACGCGCGGCAGACTTTTGCCGCTTCAGCACTTGCCGACGCTTCTTGAAGTGCGTCGAGCGCACGATCCTGTTCGTGGGGGCGGGGAGGGGGTGCTCGTGCGGCATTTTGGTTTTGGCACGGGTGGGGAAGGCAAGGCAAGGGGATGCGGAGGCCTTGCGATTGCACACGCACTACGGTTGCTACGCCTTCGCCGACGGAAGAATGAGGTGACGGAGAGGGTGACGGATGGTGACGAAAGTGACTACGTGGGCCGTGACAAACATTGGATCATGTGCGGAGTTTGATCCAAAGTCGTTTCCAGTAGAAAGCCCGTGACACGTGTACGGATGAGGGGTCGAATCAAGTGGCACAGGCGATGACGATTGGTCGTCTCTCAACATTTGCACATCCCTTTATTCCTCCTCCTCCTCTTTTTCCGCTCGAGGGCCGTTCCTAACGATCCCCGCACACCCTTCCACTGACCACCACCCCGGGCTTCGAGCCGGCCCCCGCCCCCCATCGCCCCACAAGCCATGCCTTCGCCCGCCGTCGCGACCTCCGTCATGCTGGCAACGTCTGGGTCCGACGGGCGGCGCCCGCGCCCGCTGCGCCCGCAGCGCGTGCTGCGCGCCGTCTCCTCCGCGCTCACCGCCTTGCGCTTCCTGCCCATCTTCACGCCGCGCGCGACGCTGACGCGATGGCGCGCGCGGCGCGCGCTGCGCGTCGCAGCAAACGAGGCGCGCGACCCACAACACGACCGCCGCGACTGGACCAGCCGCTTCCACCTCAACGGCCTCACGTGGCACCACCTCTACATTAGCCAGGACTTGCGCCGCATGGCGCTCTTTCTGCGCGAGCTGCACGCCCAGGCCAGCCGCGCAGAGGAATTCCCCGTCGAGAGCATGGCTGCCGCGGTTGTTAAACTCGAGAGGTCGTACGCGTACTTGGTGGACAATGTGTGGGACGTGTATAACTCGCTGGAGAAGGACGTGTTGTTTCCGTGGGTCGCGAAAGGCGTGCCGGAGAATTACGCTGTCGCGAGGGCTTTACTGCTTTTTGGGAAGGAGAGGGATCGTATCGAGGATACTGTCGATATGTTGCATAACAGGTTTTCGAGGGCCGTTTGTAGCACCGGGTACGCGTACTCGTCCATGGGCCCGTGTAGGAGGAAACGCCAGTGTGCAAGTAAGAAGAGGAGGGGAAAGAGGAGGAGGGAGCGCCAGGATAAAAAGATGAGACAAGCAGCATTGAATGGGGAGTCGGGGGAGAGTGAGCAAGTGAGGAGGAAGAAAGCCAACATGCAGATCAGGGAGGGCTACAGTCCGACGGAAGAGGAAGGGAAGACAGCGGTAGGAAACAAGTTGAGGGCGATGAACCCGGATGAAGTTTTGGTGCTTGCAAAGGAGATGGGTGAAATTATTGAGGATACAGAGAGGTTGCATAAGACAGAGAGGGGGTTGCTCTATCCGCTTATCGCAGGTACGTTCCCGGAGCACGAGCAGGCCAGGTTGACAAATGTGCTCGTATACTCTATGCGTGCGGCGTTGGCCAAATTTACTATAACCATTTATCATCAGGCGGTCGAGAAGCATTCGGCCAGGTCGCAGTGGAGTAATTACAAGAAGGAGGTCCCCTTGCCAATTCGCGTGTACACACCCGTGTGGAGGAAACGCTTGTTTGACGATAGCCCACTCGGATGGCTTCGCACCAGCAAGCCAAAAAATCTTCTCAAGTAGATCGAAGTGCGGCACGGGCAAGTCCAGGAGAACTTCAAATAGTCCGGTTTTGAGTCGGCAACGAGTTAACATTTTTGAACCAGGAGCCTTTGTCAGAATCGCAGGGATGCAAGCAGAGTTACGAGTGCGATACTGTATATAAAATAGGAGTTCATGAGCGGCAGGTTTCCACACGCAACCTCGCACCGCTTGCCAACATTGTAAGAGCCAAAATTGCGAAACTGCACACCCCCCTCAAAAGGACACTGTCAACCTTGAAGCAAGGTCGGCGACGTCCACAGCGGATGTAAACTCGGACCTCGAAATCCTTCCATCCTTGTCCAAATCGGCTGCCTCGACAACCCTGGCCACGACCTCCTGCACGGTTTCATCAGGAATATGCTCGCCCACGAGCATGCGTATGACGGTGTCTAAGTCGTGCTTGGAGATGAAGCCGTCGGCGTCCACGTCGTAGACCTTGAACGCAAAGTCGACCTTCTTCTCCTCCGCGCCGCTGGGGCTGAAGGCGGCGATGTTATTAACGAACTCATGAAAGTTGACGTTTTCGAACACGGCGAGCAGGCGGGGATGCAGCGGGTTCATCGACAGCTCCGGTATCATGAGCAGCTCGTCCGCGTCCAGCGTGCCGGATTGCGTGCGGTCTAGCTTCTGGAACCGCTTGTACAGACGCTTCACTTCCAAGCGCGGCAGGTCGGCCTGACGGGAGATCTCGTCGATTTCCTCCGAGAGCAGGGAAGAAGTGTTAGCGCCCATTTCCGGGCGTGAGGTTGCGGGGTGGAAGGCGAGTGGTGGGGTTGTGTGTGAGGGCCGCTTGGTGTGATCGCTGGGATGGAGGGGTTTGCGTAGGCGGTGTCAGACGTTGAGCATCGTTGGGTTGCACTTGGTGTCCTGGTGAGCGCGCATGAAGGGAAGAAGAGGACTGGATTGCGAGGGCGACTACTTGCGAAAAGCAGGTTGAAGGATGGGGGGAGGCGCTTTTGGGAAAGAGATGCATTCAATCGCATCACCCGCAGGCCAATTAAATTAGAAACGGAGAAAAAGCAGCCATCGCCAGTGGACTTGCTACCAACGACAATAACACCGTGTTATTCCTCCTCCCCGTCCTCCTCCCCATCATCCTCCCCGCCGCTATGCTCTCCCTCATGCTTCCGCGCCCCGTCTCCCTCCCCGTCGCTAAACTCCTGCACCATCCGTCTGACCGCCTCCTCATACCGTTTTCTAACCGCCGCGCGAAACCGCGCGCCCACGCACGCCTCCACCGCAGGCGTGAGCCAGTCCACGTCGACCACGGCCTTCGCCAAACCCTGCGCGCTGAGCGCGCACGCCCTTCTGCGCATCTCGTCCGCCACGCGCTGCACGCACACCCTGCCGCTTCGGTCCGTGCCCTCCTTCTCGAAATCCACGCGCAGCCCCGGCCGCACGCGCCCGGTCACGACGGCCGCCGCCAGCGCACGGTACTGCGCCGCGCTCCCCGTGGAGCTGCGCGTATCGCTTCCCTTGCGGCAGAGCGCCAGCAACCCCACGGGCACTTTCGCCACCCCGAGAGGCCAGTGTCCGTACCGTACGCTCGATTCTTCCACCACCGTGTCCGTGCCGCTGTCGTACGACGGCGCGCTCGCCCCGCCGGACGGGCTGTCGAAGTGGCACATGCTGGTCGCGTCCGTCGTCAGCCAGGCTGGGGATATCACAGAGGCTCCGCGTAGGATCACTTTGGTAGGTACCGCCTCTGCGCCGTTGACACCTTGCTCCGTAGCAGGGTTGCCTTCCTCAGGCTGCGGCTCGTCGTCGCCGGGAGCGCGCTCGTCGTCGCTGCTGGACTCGTAGTCGTCCCTTTGTTCATCGTCGTCCTCTGCGCGCCGCCTTTTCCTTCGTAGCTCGATTTCATTGAGACTACTGAAGCTCACGAACTCGACACCCCCGTTCAGGAAGATCGAGGACGACTCCTCTAAGTAGACGGCGCCGCCGTCCCCGAGCACCGTGAACGCCTTGCGCCTTCTTCTCGGGATGACGCCCATGGCGATGCCCTCGTCGCGCGTCATGCGCCGCGCAATCCTGTCCGGTAGCCCGGTCAACACGGCTCGCAGAATGCACTCTTCTACTATTTTGCTCGGCGGGAGGAGGGACGCGGCCGCGGGACGCTCGCTGCCCCACAGATGCTTCTCGAGTTGGTAGCCGATTTCAAGCGCCTCAGTGACGGATTTGAAATGCAGTGAGTAGCTCTTGCACACCTCCCGCATTGCTTGGGTGTCGAGGCTTTTCACAGAGTACCGCGCCCTTCTGCTGCCTTGGATACCGGCATGCTCCACGGCGCACACGGCGGAGAGCTCTGTTAGAATTTCGCTCCTCCGATGCTGGAAGACCAGATGCTTCTCTCGCCACGATTCACTTGTTCTATCAAAGACTGTGCCAACCGTTAAGACGCCGGCAATGCGGCATGTGTAGCGTGCAGTTGCTTGTCGCTCCCCTTCGTTCAAGGGCAGCTTGCTTGACAACGCAGAGAGAAGCATCTTTCCGAAACGCGGCGATATCGGCAGTTTTGCTAGACTCTTCCCGAGCTTAGTCACGCCAAGAAGGTCTGTTCCATTAGGCTCGATCCCCTTGCTAAAACCGCTCCCGATGTCCAAAGAAGGAATTCTTCCTGGTTCATGCAAAGCTCCGAGGTCAGCCAACAACTTTTCTGAGGCTGCAAGATCTTTTTCGCAAGGTCGCGTTGGAAACGGGAACTTTGAAACGTTCTTGATGCCCATCGCTCGCAATCTCAAGACTACGGAATCTGTCGGTGTCCGGAGGACTTCCGGCTCTCGAAAAGCGTCAAATTGTCTATCGAAGACGGCTGACGAATACAAGCGGTAGCAATGGCCAGGGCCAGTTCGCCCAGCCCGGCCAGCCCGCTGGTCTGCGCTCGCCTTCGACACCCATCGAATCTCATACGCTGAGAGCGCATGAGCTCCTTCTCCTTTGTAAACCTTTTCTTTCGCACGCCCAGAGTCAACGACGTACGAGATGCCTGGAACTGTCACAGAAGTTTCGGCGATATTGGTCGCAACAACCACTTTTCGCACATCCTGTCCACAGTCGTCGAAAACACCTCTTTGTCTTCTATCCGAGAGAAGCGCATAGAACGGAAGGACTTTGATACCGATTTCTGATCCCGTATCCCCCTGGATTTTGACTTTTCTATTTGCAAAATGTTTGTCCAATCGGGAACACAAGTCTGCAACTTCTTGACGCCCTGTCAAAAACACTAAAATTCCTCCGCGGGGAAGCCGTCGGTGAATCTTGTCCACCTTCTTGTATGCCTCCTCGACGTAATCCTCGGAGGTTCTCTTCGCAAAATGCATGGTTACGCTGTACTGGCGAGAAGGAACTTTTACAACGGGAGGGTTCGGAAACAGGGCTTCGTCACCACGAAAGACGCCCTCGACATCGAGTGTGGCAGACATCACAATAACTTTGAGCGGACCTAGCGTTCCAGGATTTTCCCTCCTCAACGTCACCGTTCGAGACAAGAAGGAAAGCAATAGATCTGTGTTTAAGGACCGTTCATGCACCTCGTCAACCACAACTGCCGAATAGCGCTTTAGCAAAATATCGTTCTCCGCCTCACGAAGCAAAATCCCATCGGTGACAAACTTGGCCCTAACCTCGGCCCCGAGCTTCGCCGCATGTCTGATTTGATAGCCAACGATATCGCCGACCTGAGATTTCAGTTCAAAAGCGACTCGATTCGCACACGTCACAGCCGCCACTCGACGCGGTTGCGTCACAGCCACAATCCCTTTGTGAACTGGCGCGCGAGGGTCTCCAAAGCCATCCTCTAGCAAGAACTGCGGGACCTGAGTCGTCTTTCCTGTCCCTGTCGCCCCAGAGATTAAGACGACATCGTTCGCATGGACAACCTCCATTATCTCTTGTTCGTGCATGCATACTGGAAGTTCCAGGCGCGCTTTCGCAGCGGCAGGATCTCTTTCAAAGACCACGAAGTGCCGCCGCTCCCGCTTTCTTGGCAACGGTGAGCCGATGTCGTTTGTTGTTTTCATGGTATGACTCTTGCTTACATGGCCTCAGTCATGGCGTTTCAATTCCGCCGCGCCTTTTAGAAGCGCAAGTTGAAGCTAATGAGGGTCTAAGCCTCTTTCATACATTAAGTGAGAAGTACGCAAGGGGCCGACGAGCGAGAATGCCTCGACACGCGAGAAGACGATTGGGTACTGTAGTGCTCGTGAGAGGTAAATTGAGACTTGAAAATTAGGTGAAAACAGGGGCCCGCCAATTGTCCGAAAATCGAGGCCTCGTTGCATCACTGATGCATCTTTCCTCTCTGGAAGTCGCTCAGACTCCGGCTTCGGCCATCTTTCATCGGAATCGTCCGGTGATCTCTCAAAACGGCATCGCGCAGGCGTCCTGTTTGCGGCTAAAAGGCGCGCTACCAAGTCGTGGGAACTGCACAATTGAATCTGGTGTCGCTGAGAACAAGTACAAGTACTGATACTCATCTTGAGCTTTCTTTCATCTTCAACGACCGCAGTTTGGTTACTCCTGCTGCCAACGGATCGGTAACATCCAGTCGAACCCAAGGATGTGCTGATTGATCCTGCGGTATCAAATCGAGAAGAATATCGATAGGTAAGGTGTTGGGGTCAGTCGCACAATGGGGTTGACAGCTGAGGTATTGTTCTGGTCAAGTGTGTTTTTAGGTACAGCTGGGTTATTATTCTGTGCTGTCTATGCTCTCATTCTATTCTCCGACCTTACCGTGGATCACATCAATCCTATTGAACTGTGCGAATTGATCAACCGCTTGGTTTTACCAGAGTATCTGGGACACGTCACTCTCACAGCTGTTCTTTTGCTGAAGGGACTCCTCATCCCGGCCGTCCTCAACCTGCCGCTAATAACTTTCCATGCATGGCGATACCGAGAACGGAAGCATCTGCTCGATAATACCTCGATCTTCAATGATGTCGACAAGGAACGCTCTATTTGTGTGGCTAAGTTGGTGCATCACCTTCTTATGTTCTTTATATACCTGTACTTCTTCATCATGGCCCTGGTAGCAGCGTGATGACATTTCAGCTAATGAAAGGATTCTTCACTAGCACGCCGACGTTTCAGGCTTCCGAAGTAGAAGCCTACGTTAAATTTAACAAAACACTTGCCACAAGTACCACCGTGATCATCCCATGACTTGCTTACTCTATCTCTAAATCTCTCACGATCTCAGCCTCATCCATATGAGGCCATCTATGCATAGATAGCTGCCGTGAAAACTGCACAAGCAACGAGAGAGGCTATCAAGAGCACCCCTGGCGGTATGAACTTTCTCGTCAGGCCAAGGCGATAGGCAAAGACGAGAGATAGGGCAACCGCCGTGCCCAAAGCTAGAGGTACGTTGTTCTTGACGAACGCGCGAGCCAACAGAATTCCGGCGATCGTATTTGCAATATTGCTCGGCGTTGACCGATGCAAATTCAGCGCGGCCGCACCAAGCCCACCGCCCGCAATGAATATCCCATACACAGCAATCGCGATGCGAGCGACCTTGGGATTGATCATTTGCACATTGCACGGATCTGGGCGCGCCACTCGAGCAGGAAAATGGCGTCTCGGGGCGAACGAAGTGTTGGCAAGACGTGTGCAGGTTGATGCTGTCCTGTGTCCTATTGAGCGCGAGACCGGAATCGCTGAAATGAACGCCATCGATTTCATCTTGTGCCGCTTGCTGCACGACTGTGCCGGTGTTGAGTCCTTGTTCGTTCTTGGATGCTGAGAGTAGAGACTTGGGGCTTTGGACTATCGCCAAGAATGAGTCGGTCCACTGGAGAGATGGAGGTTCTTCGCACTGCGACCGAAAAATAACTACACTTTCCCATGCCTGTCGCCATATTCTTATTCATAGCCGCCCGAAATGTCGCCACCCAGTGCGTCTGCGAGGTTCCATATCCAGCGGCGCGTCAGCTAAAAACGAGACATATTCAAAACAATGTTTTATGTCATAAGGCATCGACAACATCACGTTCTTGTTGCCTCAGCCGCAGTATGCGATTTGGTCCAGCGGTGCAGCCGCCATCCTCGTTGGCAGCCACGTCATGCCGCGAACCCTCAACAACTGTCACACGTGTAAATCTCCCACTGACGTGCAGTGCACGAAATTTGCATAAATACACCCCCGTCATATAAATGCACCCCTCGCACCGTTTCGCGACGCCAACTAGGCATCACCCCTGCAGAGCACGCACGCAAATGCAAATCCCAAGGCTTTTTCGTCAAAACCAAAAACCCGCCGAGATACGCCCGCCCGCACACGCAGACGAAATTCGCATATGAACGCCAAAACCCATATACTGTACACCCAGTTATGGCAAATAGTGTCACGTATGCTATTTCAGTGTCTGATTTGAGTCAAGATCCACATCAATTAGCGTACGTGATACCAAATTCCTCGTGACACTAATTTGCGTCTTACATGAAATAATATGCGTGACAGTAATTGATTGCACGCAAATAGTGTAACGGAGATCCGCTTTTTGGTTTTAGTAAACTCTAATCAAATTTAACGGGCTCTCCTTCAAAATGAATGCGGTATTTGTTCACTATCTGTTGTAGCTTTGGCATCAATTGACGACCTTCCCATTGTCCATTTAGATTTAAGGCCATTCCAGTCATCGCCATAGCTTTTCTAGCGTATGAAACGCCATCAGCGTCACGCTGCTTGTTAACGGCATTGACGGATTTGACTGCCAGCTCCAAGAAAATTTCTTGCCAGGGTTACGAATTTTCCCAGATGTATCCGTCCACTTGTTTTGCATAATCATTTGCATTTTGTACTTTTCCCACTCCACAGACCATGCACTTTTTATCTTCTGGATTACGAATGAGTCGCATGGCTGCACATAATCAGTCAGGTTGGGGGTCAAAGTATCTAATCAATGTGTTAATTTTGTTGGCCGCGTGCAACATTTCTGCCGTTTGATTGTGTCCGGAACACTTGTCCACGTACAGAACCCTTTTCCTCTCATTAGGAAGGGCCTTAATAACCTTCGATTCAGAGAGCCACTCTGGCATAACTTTTGTGTCCATCCAGCCTTTTGGTCCTGAACGATACGACACGCCCACAACATTATGTGGCACACCACATATAGGGTAGGACCGATTACAGTTTTTGAACACCATAAAAGGAGGATGAATCTTTGCATCTCTGCCCCCACTGATACGAACCATCATTGTCATTCCTTCTCCACCCGACACAGCATCACAATACTTAACTTCTGACTCGCCCGACATACCAAACGTTCTCCCATTATCCATATTAATGACGAAATGCGTTTCGTCAGCATTTTCGATGTCATCTTCTTTCACCAAACCACCCCGAAATTCCCGTGCCAAAACACCCAAATGAAAGGCAACCTGTTTTTCAAGAAGAATTATTATAGCCGGACTTGGTTTGTGCTTTCCTGTCAAAGCCCGACTCACAATACCGTATCTGTCGTAAAATGACTGCGTAAATCGAGGGGTAATGAGGAACTTCAATTCCTTCTTTGTACGCGGGTCCAGCATTTTAGAATGATACTGATTATTGCTGCTGTTTTCCCTCAGGTAAAGCCCAAGTGATCTTAAGTTGCGATAATTAAATTTAACCCCAAGCTTTCTCAATCGGTCAAACTCCACAATCCAGACGCAATGCAACGCTTCAACCCATTCAGCCCTTTTTCGACCTCGTCTTGTGCAAACCTTCAGATCTACCGGAGCTCTACCCATCGGGACCCTACGAGAGATTGTAGAATGCAGACCCCTTAGTGTAAGCCTACCGTTGGAGTCAATGCGTCCGACAAATGTGCTTCTCGCCTTCCAAAGTCTTGATTCTTTTGCAATATTTGCGTTAGCACTGCCTCGGAAAAACTGAGGAAACATGGTCACAGCCCTACTAGGAAGATGCTTTGCGCCACCTGTGTTCGATTGGGCTACCATCCATCGAACGATCACGGCTCTTTGGGATATGGTGAGCACGTGCTGCACAGATCTGGTCTGCTTCTGGGTGGATTCAGCTGGGGGATTGGCAGGAACTAGATCTGTGTGATGTTGCTGTTCATTGCACGAGGGGGGCTGTTCAGGGCTTTTGTGCGCTATCAAAATTGTAGTACAACGGCGTGAAGGCAATCGCACCACCGCTGCCGCCCCGGGATACAGCACGATGGGCTGTAAGCGCGAGAAGAACTGTAAGGAGTTATATTTACAGCACACGGCCGGTGCGGAGTACAGTGGTACCCCGCTGGTTACACGTCTAGGATCCGAACGGTAAGTAATTAGTAATTAGTAGTTAATGGCACAAATTAGCCAATTTAGCACAGTAGCTGGTATACAGTAAGTAACAGCTACTGTAGGGGGACAGGTGTCCTGGCGTCCCACTTAGGGGTTAAGACCGCGGGCACCTGCCCCGTTCCAGTAAACGGGGGGCAGACTCGCCTCCCTTCCCTTTACGGCTAATTGCTATCCCGTTCCGGTTTCCATTTTAGTCTCAGGCTTCTAACCCGTGACCGGCCGTCCGGATCTAACACCACGGACCGGCTGCGCGTCACCGGCCACGTGAGCCTTCCCTCTTTTCGAGTCCTTCCGTACGGTTTGCGTTCGCGCGTGGGTTACCCAGCGGCGCGCGCTCCCTTACCTCTAACCCCTCTCGTTTCCGAGAGGTCGGGACGAAGGTAGTTATACCACATTTTGGTACTCTTGTGGAGGGCATAACTACAGAGGTTGAGCCCGCACTGGATCGCCAGCGCGAGCAATTACCGATCGGATTGAAAGAGGTCGAAAATCACCGCGTCGATCGCCAGTGATCATCGACGATGAACCGTGCGGATTCCGCCGGAGAAGATACTGCCTCCGGGCGAGCAAGTACCAGCAGTGGCAGAGGCGCACAGCGCCCCCGGATCGACAATCCGGAAGCCCTGCTACGCCCGCCGTCTACCAGGGGCCAGAAGACCCCTTCCGTTTCGGACACCACCGCCGGGCTACTGGCTGGTGGGGGAAACCGCGTACAAGTACTGTACGACGCGTTACTCCCGCGACTACAAACCTGGATGGAGGATTTCCTCGCTGAGGAATTACCTCAGGTCGTCCAGGTTTGCCTCGACCGAACGGCACCAAGACTGGTGGCGGAGCATGCGGACACCGCGCTCCGCGCCCTGCTGGACGAGAAGATCGCCCCCCTCGTACGCGACGAGGTGATGGCAGCGCTCGCCGCGGAGGAGGACGAATCTCCGACCGCATTGGCTCTAAAGGGAGCTATTAGCTCCGCCGTGGCCATCCGTCTGGCCACGACATTTACCGAAACGGGAGGCCCGGTACCGCCGCCGGCGCCGCGCCGTGAAACCGTTCCGGACTCAAGCTTTAATATCGCTGATCCGATCGGCGCCGTACCCGGGATCGATAGGATGGACCCTAACCCGGAGGCCAGAGCCATCTATCTCCCAACCGTTCACGGTGCTACAGGGAGGACCACAGAAAATGTCCTCCCCATACTGGCCGGTACGAGCGACCCCCGCGGGACAGACAACCGCCTGGGGCTCCCCGAGACAGAGAATCGGGACCCGTACCGGTTGAGCAGAAGACGTGCACCCGGCACGCACAGGACCGAAGCGGAATACACCCGGTATTCCGATGCAGAAGACCCCCGTCACAGGACGGATGAAGACCGCGAGGGACGCCGCTGGCGATACCGCGATAACCGCGAGGCACGCCACAGGCGATACCGCGATGCTGGAGGGGGAGGATACCCCTCCGATGATGACCCATCCGGTTCGGAAGACTCTCGTAGGCGGGGCCGCAGGGCACGCCGCGATATAAGCCGAGACCGGCACCGGCACGACCCGTCCGACTCAGAAGACTACCACACAGAGACGGATGAGGAGCGTCGTCGCTCGAGCAGACACCGCCGGGCTGCCTCGAACAGCGACGAGCGACGGCCCACGGTAATCAGGCCCCTCAATGACCTGTTTACCAAGGCCGTCAACTACAAGACCTACCGCCTGGAACGGCGTAGCTCGCGCTACGACTCTACAGTAGCGCGGCACATTAACCGTTACCGGAAGAAACTGGACGTGCAGATGAGGTCCCACACGTTCAGTGGTCAAGATCCGATTGCGGTATTGGGATTCCTCGCACGCCTCAAGATGGCGTGCGACCACAACGGGATTACCGAAGGAGCCGCCGCGTGGTGCTTCCAATTCTACCTGACCGGGCAGCTCACGCCTTACTCCAGTCCCGTCTCAATGGAAACACCATGGCGGTTGACGTGGAGCGGCGCGAGCTGCTCCGGACATACCCACAGGTGGTCAACTTTCTGTTGCGCACCTATGCTACCGACGAGGTAATTTCCGAAGCGGTTGGGGATGTGACCTCCTTTCGTCAAAGTTCAAACATGACGGAGGAGGTTTACAGTAACCACCTCTGGGACAAGGCACTCCGCTGCGGTACGGTATTCTCCGACAGGCGGTTGAAGTCCCTGTTCGTAGAGGGGTTACTGCCCGCCACGTGCGCGCAGGTTCGTAATTACGTCGCCACGCACCCGGATGTGTACTACCAATCCGTCGCTCGCTATGCGCAAGCGATCGGGGAAACCAATCGGGCTTCCCGTCGACAAGGAATGTCAGCCATGGGTCACGGAGAGCCGTCCGGAGCGGCTAGAAGATTCGACCGCACCGCATGGACGAGGCCCGTGCTGTCGGTTGAGTCGGCATCCGACATCCCGACGGCCGGGGGATTTGCTGAAGAAGCAATCCTGGCCGTGACGGACGAAACCGCCACGCAGACCTCGATGAGCTCGCCACTGACGAGTTATGATCCGTCGCCGGCAGCCTCGACGACGAGCGCCCCAGTTCCACCCGCCAACTCTGGCGATGTGCGCACAGGACCGTACGGGAGGCAAGGACAGGACCCACGCGTCCGGTTCTCCGGCGAGAGATTTCCCAGACCGCCACCGTGCCGGTTCTGCCTTGACACCACGCACCGACAAGAGGAGTGCCCCGTCGTTGCCGATGCGAGCCTGCGGGCCAAGCTTCTGGAGGCACGAGAGGCCAACTACCAGAAGCTACGCATCCGGCAAGGCCTCCGACCGGGATCCCCGTTCAACCGCCAGGGGCCGTCCGCTTGGCGAAACCAGCGCCAAACGGCCCCCGCGGGCGTCAACGTGGTCGAGGAACCGCACCCCGACCATACCGAAGACCACGTGGCGCAAGCCGCGGACGAAATCCGCGAGGACTTGCTGCTGACGGGGGAAGCCGGGGAGGACGCGTAGAGGCGACGACGTCTCTCCCCGTGCCCAGCCTCAGAAGCTTAGGCACCCCCGATCCGGCTGCGCCAGTGGAAGCGCAGCCGGGTAACCGAACGGAATTCCAGGCCATCTGCTTCTTCAAGAAGCAGAATTACAAGATCTCCGCGACGGTTGGTCAGAAGCAGGCGTTGATGGTCGCCATCACGCCAGTGCTTGACTCAGGAGCCGGCCCGAACCTCATCCATTTACGGTGTGTCGCCGAGTCGTGGCGACCATCGATAAAACCGGTTCGGAGCCCAGCGCTCATCGACGCGTCAAACCGCGCGATGAAGGCACTAGGGGAAATCCCCCTGCTCGTCCGAATCGGTGAGTTTGTGGCGCGCGTCCCGTTCCTGGAAGTCACGAGTCTCGCCGTAGACTGTATCCTCCGTACGCCCTTCCTGGATCGCCATGTCAAGGCGATCCTCCCACCACAACGGAAGGTCGTGTTCCACGATGCGCCACCCGTGGCGTTGGTCGGAACAACTCCCTCGAGGCACGACCGCAAGATGGCCTCGAGGAGCACCGCACAACAACTACCGCCGTCGGATAAACCCGAACGGAAGCAGGTGGCGTTCCCCGCCAACACACCGTCACGGAAGATCCGCCTCGTCAGAGGAGTGCCAATTCCCCCGATGACGCAGGCGATGGTCAGGGTCGCCACGCCGGTGGGGGGGCTATGTTTTTTACAGAACTCCCCAAAAACCGCGCACAAGAATTTGACCCTCATGGCACAGGGGGTCATGGATGTTGTCCCCGAAAAACCGTTCTCGCTAAGGAAGGGGGAGGGATATTTAATTCCAACCTCTCAACCGCAAAGGATGGCGCGGAAGAAGCCGCCGACAACCGTACGGACAAGGGCGGGGCTGAACAAGCCACGCCGCCCAAGGCGCACCTCGGGGCGGTTGGAACGGATAAACCCGAAGACACTGCCGCCCCTGAGGAGGACCCCAACGCCTGGCAGGAGGACGTCCACATCGGTGCCGAGAACGAGGAGGTACGCTCGGAGATCCTCGAGGTACTGTCCTAATTTAAGGACATGTGGACCGGCCGGCTGGGAAAAATCGGGGCCACGAAGCACCGGATTGAGCTCAAGCCCGGTGCTCGCCCGATTTACCAGGCGCCTTACCGCGCTGGACCAACCGCACGGGAAAAAGAGAAAACGGAGATCGACCGCATGCTCCGGGCAGGGCTAATGGAACCCGCCACGGCCGAATGGGTAAGCCCCGTGGTATTCGTCCCTAACAAGGATGGTACCATGCGGTTCTGTGTCGACTACAGAAAGCTCAACGCAGTTACTGTTCGGGATTCCTATCCGTTACCGAGGATGGACGAGTGCATCGATTCCCTCGGCGACGCTACTGTCTTTACCACGCTGGATTGCAACAGCGGGTATTGGCAAGTAGAAATTGCCGAGGAGGACCGCGACAAGACGACGTTCGCGTCGCACTGCGGGTTGTACCGATTCCTCCGCATGCCGTTCGGTTTGAAGAACGCCCCCGCTACCTTTCAGCGCGCTGTCGACGGCCCGCGGGCCGTCGACATCATACTGTCGCGTTTAAAATGGGAAACCGCACTGGTCTACCTGGATGATGTTATCATCTACTCCAAGACCGTAACGGAACACGTCATGCACGTCCGCGAGGTTCTACGCCTACTGCGGGACGCGAGCGTGTCGCTGAAGCTGTCGAAGTGCGCCTTCTTCGACACCTCGGCCACCTACCTGGGACACGTGATTCGACCAGGCAGGTTGGAGGTCGAGCGCCGCAACGTGGTCGCCATCGAGCGCGCTCGTCCTCCCCAGAACCAAACGGAATTGCGGTCATTCTTAGGAATGTGCAATGTTTACCGCCGGTTCGTGAAGGGCTTCGCGAAGATAGCCGCTCCTTTAAACCGGAAAACGGGCAAGATCCAACCCTTCGAGTTAGAAGTCCTGACCGATGAGGAATACGAGGCGTTCGTGGAACTGAAGAAGCGCCTCGTGTTCCCACCGATCCTCGCTCTACCCCGTTACGGAAAGAAATACACCCTGGACACGGACGCTTGCGCGTACCAGGTCGGCTGTGCCCTACTACAGGAGCAGCCGGACGGCGACCGCCTACCGATCGGTTATTGGAGCCGCGCTCTCACGGACGCGGAGAGGAACTACACCACTACCGAGAAGGAATGCCTCGCCGTCGTATGGAGTATTCTCACGCTTCGACCATACCTGTATGGGAATACGTTCGACCTTCGTACGGATCATGAGGCCCTCCGCTGGGTTCTCAACCTGGCGGATAGCTCCGGCCGGCTAGCGCGCTGGCGCCTCCGCCTAGCCGAGTACGAATATGACGTACAGTACCGGCCGGGAATTAAACACCAACTCGCGGGTGGTGTATCACGCCTCCGAGTTGACGGCGCAACCTCCGAACCGGTTGACGACGAGGTCCCGTGTTTCGCGGTACAATGGCAAGAGGAGGAGCATAACCCCCGCCAAGGTACCGTACACTGGGAGACCCCCGTCGACCCGGGGAGAGCTGAGCACGCGTTCGCGGTTATACCCGAAGAACGCGACGTCTCATCCGTAACGGTGGAAGAGTTCCTTCGGGAACAGGCCGACGACCCCTTCTGTAGGGCGGCCGCCGAGACTGTGGGGAACCCGGACTCGCGTTACGACATTGACCGATACGGGTTTGTCGTCCGCAAGTCCCCCCTCGATGGGACCCTGCAGCGGGTGGTACCGAAGCGGCTCCGGGCGAAGATATTGTACCTCGCCCATCATCCCCGCCTAGCCGGACACCCGGGCGGTACGAGGATGTACTATACCCTCCGGCGGGAATATTATTGGCCTCATATGGCCAACGACGCCTTCAGTACCGTACGGAACTGCGCGTCATGCGCTGCCACCCGGGGAACCCTGGTGAGGCACCAGAAGGATCTCAAGCTCTTCCCAGCGGCAGGACCGCTGGATTTCGTCGCCATGGACCTGCTGGGCCCTTTACCGAAGACGGCGCACGGGAATCGCCACGTGCTCGTCATGACCGACCGGTTTACGAAGCTGACGCGCAGCATCCAGTTACGGACAACCACCGCGTCGGTCGTGGCAAACGCCTTCCTGGACAATTGGGTCTACGTATACGGCGCACCTCGTTACGTGCTAACCGATAACGGACCACAATTTGCCGCCAAGTTCTTCGACGCGGTGTGTGCCCTCCTGGGGGTGAGGCATTACCTGACTACCGCCTATCACCCCCAGACAAATGGGCAAACCGAACGGTTCAACCGTACTCTGGTACAGCGCCTCCGACATTATGTCGCGGAGCACCAGAGGGACTGGGACGAATACATCCAGCCCCTGACCTTCGCGTATAACACGCAGGTCCACCGGTCGACGGAGACAACCCCGTTCGACCTGGTGCTGACGCGACCACCGTCCGGTTTGGCACTGCCTGGTACTGTACCGCAGGATGCCGTCTCCAACACGGAAGATCCGAGGACCCCGGTACAGTACAAGCGCGCGACGCTGCGTAAACTCGGCGACGCCCTTGAGCGCGCGCGGGTGAAGCTAACCGCGGCGCAAAGGCGATACCAGGCCGACTTCGATAAGAAGGTGCGTTTCCGTCCGGTCATCGAGGTGGGAGACCTGGTCTATGTTGACCGCCCACCTCGGCCATTGACGAGTACCGAACGGGGAGACCTGCCAAGTAATGACGGGGGACCCTCCGTCAAGCTGTTGCCGAAAACGGAAGGCCCGTTTCGGGTCCGATCCGCTACGGAGACCACAGTGGTCGTCGATCAAGACGGAGTCTCAAACCGCGTGAGCATCGATCGGATAACCCGGATGCCGCGGGGACCCCGCGACGTCACTACGGCCGCCCCGACCCAGCCCGCGGCGGCCGGAGAACCCGAACCCGCCGCGGAGTATGTGATCGACCATCTGGTCGGTCACCGGGAGAACCGCACAGGAACCCAGTACAAGGTCCGCTGGTATGGCTACGCCCCAGCGGACGACACCTGGGAACCCGCGGAGGGACTCCCCCAGGCCTTCATAGACCGCTTCTGGCGCACACCGGCGGCAGCACGCCACCGCTAGCACCGCACTGGGCAACCCAGCGCGGGGCGGGACGATCCGGAGAAGAACCTCCCCCGCGCGGCAGCCAATCGCCAGCGCAAACCCCGCGCCGGAAGACACGGCGCAGGATGGGGCAAGGTCGCCAAAGACGCACGCAGAACCCCGCCTGCGTCACCGCCCACCCCGCGCCGGAAGACCCGGCGCAGGATGGGGCGAGGTCGCCACAGACGCACGCGAAACCCCGCGCGCGTCACTGCAAACCCCGCACCGGAACACCCGGCGCAGGAGGCGGCCAATCGCCACGGACGCACGCGGAACCCAGCGTGCGCCACCCCAAACCCCGCACCGGAATACCCGGCGCGGATGGGGGGCCACTCCGCCGAGGGTCTCCTCCAGGCGGCCACCACCCGTTTACGGCGCACGCAGATCCCCCGCGTGCCACCGCCCGAGCCGCACCGGATGGACCGGCGCCGGGGGGGAAGCTGACCCGCCGGCAGGACGACCTGACGCGGCGGTGGTCAAACGGCTTGGCGCCCCGGTGCATACCCGCCGCCGAGAGACGGAACCCAGCCGCGTAAATACTGTATTGGCACGACCTCGCCGGGGCTCCAGGGCACTGTGGACCACGAGTTGCGCGAGCGGCATACACCGCCCGGCACGTGTGGCCGCTGGACCACTGGCGGCGGTTCCAAATACGACCGATTTTGGGGACCGCCCAATCGGAGCTCGTCAAACCGCCGAGAAGTCACCCGCCGCAAGGAAAAAGCAGGCAGAAATTACTAAGGAAAAGGCCGATTTTCTCGCAAGTCGCTGGTGGGGATGAGCTTCTCGTGCTGCGTAGGGACGGGAAACCACCTCCGCAGCACTACGCCGCACCAACCGCGAGGTCACCCATCGCGGGCCGCCGGGCGATCCGGCCGCCGACACCGACAGGAAAATTCTAGAAGACCGGTACCGACCCCTCCTACGATGTCCGCTGGTAGGCTACAACCCAGCGGACTACATATAGGAACCGACCGAAGGCCTCCCGTAAACGGTAATCTACCGCTCATGGCGCGCACATACTACTGTGCGCCACCGGCGAACCCGACCGGATAGACCCGGTGCGGATGGACTCGCTGCACCGTCGGAATGAACCGGTTCACCGGTTTTTAATTAAGCCCTCGGATGGGCTACGTTTTCCCCTCTCAAAGGGTGGGAAAAAATCGTAGCCCCCTCCCGTTAACGGCATTGCATTCCCCGGGTCCGCCCGCGTCCGGAGGTCCCAAGACGGAAAATCCGACTTTGGGAAGGCCCAAGCGGATTTGGAAACTGGAACTGTAAACCGCTGTTTCTGCCTGTTTTTTTACAGTTTCCTTTCGTTTCCAAATCGGGGCCTCCGCGGAAAGTGACAATGGCAGGACTTACGGACCGGTTTTGGACGAACGGCAGAGCGTACCGCCGCTGGGAGCTCCCCACTGACCGCACGGACAGGCTGGCGGTCACACACCCCGCTGTCTCGCGGGTGAAAGGGCGCCGTTTTTGGAAAAATGGCCGGCCCTCCGGGGGGTGGGGGAAAATAGCTTCTTTGGCGCCGGTTTGATGATGCCCGGCGCCGGGGGAAGACGCCCCACCGCAACGGCAAGCCTATCCGGACGGTTGAAGGTACAGCGTGTCGGTCCGCTGTACCTGTAAACCCGAGTTCCCGATCGGTTCATCAAGGGAGCACTGTACGGGGACAAGGGCTACGATTTCCCCTCTAGAAGGGCGAATAAAAATCGTAGCCCATATCCGAGAACGGTTCCAGACTCCTGAGGTCGTCGCCGACCTGGGAGTATTTGGAAACAGAAACGTGTTTATGCCGTTTCTAACTGTTTTTTACAGTTTCTATTGGTTTCCAAATAGGAACCGTTCGGGAAAGGGACTACCGTGCGGTTTTTGCTTGTGCTTTGGACGACAGAGGTACCGCACGCCCGGGGAAAGGTCTGGGACGTACCGCTGCCGGGCCGGAGGGGGCGCACCCGTGGGGTTTTGGAGGAAATCGAAGGGGAATTCTTGGAAAAATGGCCAGCCCTCCGGGGGGGTCCTGGAAAAACGCTTCTTTGCGCCGGTTGTTCGATGACCCGGCGAAGGCTGAAGCCGCCCAATCCGAACGGTGGCGTACCGCAAATGGAACCGGGAGCAGCAGGAGCGCTGAACTCCTCCGCGCGGGTCGGGAAATGACCGCCGCTGCGGGTGTGCATGCGGGTGAGGACCCGAGGAAGGTACGTACTGTACGGCCGCGTCTCCGCGGCCGACGCATGGTCTCCGTTCGGGATAGAGGACCGTCACAGCTGGCACGGATTTTAGTCCGCCGCGACGGGGACGTGTCGCGAGATAAGGAAGGGGGTCTGTAGCACAACGGCGCGAAGGCAATCGCACCACCTCTGCCGCCCCGGGATACAGTATGATGGGCTGTAAGCGCGAGAAGAACTGTAAGGAGTTATATTTACAGCACACGGCCGGTGCGGAGTACAGTGGTACCCCGTTGGTTACACGTGTAGGATCCGAACGGTAAGTAATTAGTAATTAGTAGTTAATGGCACAAATTAGCCAATTTAGCACAGTAGCTGGTATACAGTAAGTAACAGCTACTGTAGCGGGACAGGTGTCCTGGCGTCCCACTTAGGGGTTAAGACCGGGGGCACCTGCCCCGTTCCAGTAAACGGAGGCAGACTCGCCTCCCTTCCCTTTACGGCTTTTTGCTAACTCCGTCCGGTTTTACCTCTAAGTCTCAGGCTTCTAACCCGTGACCGGCCGTCCGGATCTGACACCACCGACCGGCTGCGCGTCACCGGCCACGTGAGCCATCCCTCTTTTCGAGTCCTTCCGTACGGTTCGCGCTCGCGTGGGTTACCCAGCGTCGCGCGCTCCCTTACCTCTAACCCCCCTCGTTCCGAGTGGTCGGGACGAAGGTAGTTATACCACAAACCTGACCCCCGCCACCACCCTCAACGAAGCTGCCCTCCGGGCAGTTCATCCAGACCCTCCAACCACTCGGCGAATGCCTCAAACCGCGCCCCGAGACCCTCTAAATCAACACCTCGCCCCTTCCCCATTCCGATGACCCCCTTTCAACCCTCACAGTCAGCGAGGCTGCCGCCCTCCCCCACGACCGTCGCGATGCCGCCCGCATCCACACGGAGTCCCACTTCTCATTATCACGCTCACATCCGCCTTACCCTCCCTCATCGCGTCGACTGCAGTCGACAAGCTCATGCACTTCCAGACCGACGGCATCCCCCTCGCCGACATCCTCGCAACCCTCTCCCCCTCCCGCTTCTCTCTGAATTCCATCCCCTGCGTGGCCCCCCGAAACGCCCTTTTCTCCCCCTCCGACGCCCACCCCTCCTCAAATGCCGACGGCCGCCAAAGGCACGTCCAGTACAACTCTAACTCCCGCCGCGTCCTCCGTGACGGAACGGTCCTAGGCGTCGCCGACAACTTTACCGCAAAACACACCTGTAGTCCCGTCCATCCGAGATTTCCGCCCAGCCCAGAAAATCGCCCAGCTCATCCTTGCCGCTTCCGTCTACCTACGGCCCAGACCCCTCCTTCCGCGCTATTTTCTGTCAGCTCCCCTCCAACAGCCTCAGCAACACCTTCCACATTGTCTCACCTCCGTCTCCCAGGCCGTGGACCTGCCCCAGCAGCACACCCTCTCCAGTGCCTCTCTCCCAGAACAAGGTGTACTTCCTCTTGATGTCCTCCACGTCTACCTATATCCTCTTTCTTTTCGACCAAACGAGTCCTGAAGAGGTGATTAGATACATGCCGTATCTCAGAGAGGTATCCAGATCTATACGCGTGAGAAGGTTTAGTCCGTTCTCCATGATCTCCACGTCTTCGCTGCGTAGCTGCAAGATCTTTCGAATGTCGTTCTCGTTGAATGGTTTGGTAGTAATAAGCAACCTATCCAACAAGCCCAGTGGAATGCCATGTGGCGACTTGTATGTGGTCCCCCTGATACAAGTGATTCCGCGGTTCGACGCCAGCACAAGGACTGGGGCGAGGTCCGACTCGAGAGCTCTGTTCATGAAGGAAAAGCTGTCAATATCAAGCATATGCACCTCGTCAATGAAAAGAACGCCCTGCACAATTTTCGCTTTCCCCTCTTCCCTCCCCTCCGCGACCTTGACGTCGATCTGCTCCCTCACCCCCGATTTAATCTCACCAGTGTCACCAGCGAATAATGCTAACAAACCTTACTGCCGTGAATTGATGACATCAATTTAGTGCAGAGAGACGACGTGCACAACCTCTTTCCGTCGCTGCAACTCGCCCGAGCTTTGATATATTTCCCGTTGCCATCTCAATAGTAATGGCATCAAAACTTGTAACTGTCTCCTTCCGCAACGAGTCAATCATCTTGGTACCCAAGTCATACACCCTCTCCATCTCCGTGGTCTTCAACGTAAGCTTGCCACTCTTCGTCATCCGTTCAGCTGACGACCTCGGGAGCGGCATATCAATTTGAATCTCCACAACCTCGCCTTCGATATGCTCTGTTTCCTCCTTAATTCTAACGCCGATGCTCTTCCCCAGGGCCTGCGTGAGGGCCTCGGTCTTGGACATCTTGAGCGAGAAGATCTCGCTGACGGCGATCTTGGTGAAGAGCGTCTCTGAGGCGAGGGCCTGGGCCATACCCATGGCGATGGCGGTCTTCCCCGTGCCGGGCTGGCCCGCGATGGGGACGGCGCGGCCCGCGATCCTGCCCTGCTCGATGATGAGAACGACCACGCTGCGGCCTTGCGCGCCTCCACCTGCCCCACCAGCCCCTGCCCGCTCCGGGGCCACATTGAGGTTCTCGTTCAGCCTCAGGCCGCGGATGTGCGAGTGCTCGCATTTGCTGGTGATCACAAAAGTCAAACTGATGCGTTCCACAAAGCAAAATAGTACTGTCCCAGCGTTCGAGACGAAGATTCCATCCACACGAGTCATAATATCTCCCTTTCGTAACATCCGATTCGCTTCGCAAATCTCTGCAACCCACTTGACTAAAATGGTAGACTGATCCTTGGCCATTCCAAGAGATCTCCTCAAATGATGGTTTTCCATTCTTTGCTACCGAAATATGCAAAATGAGAACCCCGCATACTGACCATGACAGGCTATGTGGTCGAGAAAATGCTGCAGTACGCAGTATGGAATGAGGTAGCCCACGGAATCAGCTTAAAAGGGGTCCACGCTTTGAAAAGCAATTCCTGAATAGCCGAACAAAACCCATCGCGTGTCAGTCAGGATGATCATGTACACTTGATGCAATCGATCCATTGCGTTTCAACGGTAACGGTTCGAAAGATTTGGGACACGCACCTACAACCTCACGGTTTCATTTATCACCGGGGCGCCACTGTTTCCTGGATTAAAAGACGGGAACATGTTATTGGCAAACATCCAAAATGGTCCCCAAAGGAAATAGAAAGGCATTAGTAAGAAAGCCAAAACAATAACTCATTGAAAAATCAAGTACTACGGAAACGGATAGACTTACCGCCGTGTCAATATGTACTGCAAGCAGGTCTCCTTGGCCATGCACATAGTTTTGCTTTTCCACACGGCTGATTTGATTCTCGAAGCCTATAACGAGAACTGAATCTTGGAGCTGCGGCAAAGAGCCGGGTTGAAGGAAGGCATGTTTTGTATTATCCATGCCGACTTGATCTTCTAAATCTTCCCAGAAGTCCTCGCTTTCAACGTACAATTGAGCTATATCGCACTCATTGCCGATGGCGACAACCCTTGCCGGGGCCATTGTGTCACTGTATCGTTTTGTTACTACGACTGAAGTGTAATGGTCGACGGAGCGCGTGTTTGTCAGAATGCGACGTCCATGAATGACAAAGGCCGAAGACGTTGATTGTGGCTGCGGTGTCATGACGCAGGGCAACTCGTAGTTTGGTTCGCAATGAGTACAAAAAAAGGTGAGAACGCAATCCAAAATGTCAGGACTTGAATCCGGCATATGCCGCTCTAGGATTAGTTAGGACGAGGACGCTTGACCAAGTGGCAGTGCCCTTCTATGGTGGGGGCGGCTAAAGAGAGGGGACAGGAGGTATGGCCAGCATAAAAGCAGCGCTCATGGCGAGCAGTCTTTGGGAGAGAGGAGGTTGCTACAAGGACTGCAAAGACCGGGTTTCGATTGCGATAGAGATGAAAGTGGGAGGCGGAATGGCAAATTGGAGGCAAAACGAGTGAATAGTGTGATAGAGCTGAGAAATACTCGCCCGACTTTCCAGTAAGCCCATCATGCAAGGATTCGATGATGCTTGAGACAAGGAAGCGATGAGGACGGAAGTGGTGCTACGACGGTGCGAGTGAGCACTTGCCATACGGTGGGTGGGAGATCGACCTTTGCCCTCACCCCCGGAGTCGTGTGCAGTGCACTCCGAGTAGATGTAGTGACACGTATTACACATGCCCGCATGTCACAAATTTCCGGTGGCGCATGTTGTTGAAACGGTATCAGCTCCAAACCTCACGTAGTGGTAGTCCATGCGTTCTACCTGTATCCCGACCACGGCCTTTTTCTATCAGCCCGTTGCGCTTGGACGCTCAGATTTTTGATTTTTTTGACCTGAATATTTCTCCCATTTTACTTTCCGTGTTTCTGCTTCTGTCGATAGCCAAGATTCCCAGATCTCTGATTTCGCCACTGCCACCACCACATATCCCTCTCCATCGATCCAAGTTTCCTTCTCTTCGGTACCTATCAGGGAATACACACAGATCTGCTTTTGTTTCTTCCATTTGGAAATCTACACGGATAGTGGTTGCTTCTTCTACACTTGCTTATCAGCGGAGAATCTGACGGGGCGATTTGGGGGTTTCCGCACGGTCATAATCAATAACTGGAATGCGCCAGCTAAGGGAAGGGGACTCCATTGAAGTTCTCTGGATTCTTGACGTTACTGTGGAGAGTGGAAGGAGGAAAGGTCAGAAAAACAAAAAGGACGTTTGGTGGAGGGGGAAAGTGAGTGGAGTTGGGAGGCGAAGACGCGAGTTCGTTGCCGTCGTGCAGTATAATGCAGGCTACGGCATGGGTGAATCTGGTGTGAGCGCACGCTTCATGAAAAACAAATTGCAGCATAAGCAAGATGACGGAACGCAACTGTGCATGCAACAATGGCGGTATTGCGAACGAGATTTCTCCGAGTGTGATGATGGAATCTCGAGTTCGGACGATGATTACAGCGCCCTCGAGGCCTCCTGCACGAAGCGGAACTGCTTTACTAGTCTATGTGATCATACCAGAACTTCATCTCGTGTAGCATCTCTGGAACTGAGAGTGGATGAGATTCAAAGGCTTCTGAGTGCTCAAAGCGGCATTTATTCCAGATTATTGCGGTATAAGACCGAAAGTGATGTCATTTCTGACCGGGCTTTTGGATTCCTAAGGCAAAGAATGGCAAATGCATGCCAGAGAGCTATTCAACTTCCAAGAATTCGAACTGCAGTCACGGATGTCGTCGCGCAGGAAGGAAGACATATTGGTATGTGCTTCACAAGAGCTTTACGGGCAGATACGGACTGCAATCTTGCTGAAATGGAACAAATATGCCGCGTGGTCAGAATGCGGACTCCCACGGCAACATTTTGCCCAACCTACGAGGAAACCCAGTCTCCCCGCTCCGACATAGAAACAATAACGATATTGTTAGATTCTCTCGGCTGTCTTGGTAAATGCATCGGTTTCAAAAGTGTCTCTGATCTACAGTACTTCATGGTGAAGGGAAGAAAAATGAGGAGCATGGAAGTGTCTGACCAGAGCGCCTTTCGGCTGCTAGGGGGACTTTGGCTGACAATGATTCAGAAAAATCCATGTTCATTTTTCGAGTTGCGGGAAGTCAAGTTTGCACAGCCACAGACAAAATGTGCGAGCTACTTTTCCGGGAGAACACGTGTTTCGATCGACGAAACAGAACGTACGCTAACAGACTAGAAAAAAAGTATGATGCTTTCTGACGCCTTGAAGATCTCCAAGGTTGCCTATCACGGGAACAGGATACCAGAAAATCTGAGAGACCGTGCATTTCATTTGCTTTGGCATCGGACATCCGCGGGAAAAACAAAACAGCTTTCTAAGACGTTGACAGATCCTGATGAGGCACTGGGCTGTTTAGAGATGAGCTGGCCTTCATTAGTGGTACGGGGTAAGCATATCATAGAGGAATTTCAAAGAACAGTAACCCAGAACATGGTGAAGAGAACCATAGAATGAAAAGGATTGAAAGTATGCCAATGCAAAAACGTCAATGGCCAGCCAGGCACTTCGCAAACGCTCACCTCATCTCTTTGTGTCGAATCTGACTGCCCTCCACCATCCTGCTCTCATCAATCCAGACACACATCTTTTCCTCACCCACAAATGTCTACCCTCAGGCCCCGCGCCACCCCTTCACATCAAAACAACACCCCCAACCGCCCCTCTGTAAGAACGAAAGGCGCCTTTGATGGCAACCAAAAACATGAATGGCATGGTCACATACTTTACTTACTTATCAACGTAAACAAATGGCTAACTCTCTCGATAGCGGGCTGGCCGTTTCCCACAATTCTATCGGCTGTGAGATATGCATAATTTACCCCATTCGTGGAGGGTATCCTTGCCGCTTTGTAAGATAATAGAACCTATCGCCTGAAAGAAGTCCAGCTGCGTGCGTTATCACGCCGACATTTTCACTGATGTGACAGTGGGTCTCTGGTGAAGACATAGAACACGCATGTATCAGCCCAACCCTTCTCACATTTCCAGTCAGTCTTAGTAAGATTAATGGTGTACCGGGGGGAACGTGTAAGGTTCTATCCTCATGTAATGTGCATTTTCGCACAAAAACGAATGGAGAACTCTCGATACAATATTCTCCAGCACCAGACTGGTGGTCCTTCCAAGATAAAAATGCCTCGACAGCAAAAACAACAAGTATGTAATTGTCCGGACTGCCCTCCATTTCGAGAAGACTCGGCTGCTCCTCGAGTAAGTCTCCTGTCATGTCATGACGCACAAGCGATTGAATGGCGTTTCTTACACGAATACAATCGTGAGGATATGAATGCCCGGATGTGCTCGACCTAAATATGTTTTGTTTAAACCGGCGCGCCTTCTTGAAGAATGTTACTTTGCGCTCGCCATCGAATTGGAGAATAAATGACTGATTGAGCAACTTCATCATACCTGTATGCGACGTCGATGTCTTTTCTGTACCGTTCAGAACCCACTTAGAATGTGACCCATCACCACGCGGACCGGGCGATGTTTTTCCTACCAGTTTACGCAACAACGGCTTGATTAGTAAGTCCTCTGTCAGCTGGCTTTCGAATGAGGTAGTGTCTAGATGTTCCGATGGAGTACTTTTCTGACCGGTCAAGAATGTACCGAAGTCGTTTTTATGTTCCTGTGACAAGGGGTTCTCCACTATCTTTTCTGTTAGTGCCGCAAGACGGTCTTGCCAGTCGTCAGAAAGTGCATGCTTTACTGCTTGTAAATGGGGATTTCTTCTGTTAGAACGGGAAATGCCTCGCTTTAATGGCTGATGGGCAAACTCAAAGACGAGTTCACCAAAATGGCGCACGTGACCCATCGCCGCGACTGAGTGAGTATACAACTCGATTAGCCTGTGCAAGTTTGGTTTGTCTATGTTCTTCTTTGCTAGTTCAGACTGACCACAAAGCTTATCGCACAAGGAAACGTACTGACGAGACATGTCCTGTAGCTCAACGGTACTCGCCCGACCACGATCCGAGTTGAACAGCCTCACCGCCTCTTTCCCGTCAATAAGAAGGCTTGGATACCAATACGTTTTTGTTACCAGGGCTGAATAAAGTTGTAGGCATTTTACAGCATGTAGAAGCGCACTTGATTGTTCATCATTCCGCCCTGCTCCACAATCCATGTTTTCACCGCAAAAGTCGTGAAAAACTTTGTCAGCAAGGACAAGTGTGCAGAACACTCCGCTGATTGACGTGCACGTCACAAGGGTAAGAAGCTCTTTTCCATGGAAAAGAGCTTCTTACCCTTGAAATCAAACAATTTGTTTTGAATCACAAGATTGTTTGCTCGGAGTGCCTCGCAAACCCGTGATTCAACGTGTCGAACAGCTTCTTCATCATGAAGTAGCATGAAGCAAGTTGTTACAATATTGATAGCGTTACCAGACAGCAAATGGTCAGGTGCCACCAAAACGGAACGGTAAGGGTCGAACATGGCATTAAAGATTGGATGGCCGCAACTTGCGATCGGTATTTTACCGCTGGACTGTGCACGCGTCAGTTTCTGATATAGCAACAGCAAAGGACTACCAGAAACCTTGCGGGATGATTCTTGCTCCATGCCAAGGTGATGTAATAGCGAAGAAAATTCCCTCTCATTTATGTTCGCCCCACGAATGGCATCTGTTCGCGGACCTGAACGAAAGCTGCAAGAATCTGCGCTGTGCTCTTCGGTGGTAAAGCCATGACGAGACTGTGCTGGATCAAGTCTCTGAACTCTAAAAGAACAAAGATGACAGGCTGCATCAGCAGTGTGGCCGAGCAAGTCTGAAACATGGGCAATTTCGAGAAAATCAGCAACATATGCCACGACTTGGATGAAAACGGTGATTGCAAGTCCAGCTCCATCAACAGTTTTAATACCGTCGGTTGCTGCAGTCTCGAGATCTTCTGATATAATGCGCAAAACTTCACTGGATTCTACTCCCGGCGGAGTGAGTCCGAGCAACCTGACCGACTTGCGGCCAGTGCGATGCCTTGGTAGTAAGTTGAGGGGAAGCATGTATATTCCCCCTGCAGAACCTTGTTTCTCCTTGTATTGAGAGAACCCGTCCGAGTACACTAGTATTCTGTACACAAAGAAACGACTACCATCCAGCAGCGTACCAGTAGACTTGTCACATGGGCATTGAAATTCATCGACATAACTTCTAACTCCTATTGTGCCTATATCAAGTACGTCTTCATGCGATGAGTTAGAATATGGGCCACTCTGTTGGTTTGCATTTAATACAACGTCAGATACCATCTGTTTGAATGCTCTGCACCACTGGAATTTACGTCCTTCTCTGTCGCTGTTGGTAGTTGGAATCCAAACAATTTCAATCGGCCATGTTGTTCCAGTATTGCTGCAAAGTCTGTGTGCAAGAAAGCACACGTGATCTGATATGGACAAATACAGCTGAGTGCAAAGATCGCCTTCCTTCATGAATTCCTCACCTCCAGGGCCCCAGAAGTGGCCAATGTCCGAATCGGCGTTCAGTCTGAACTTGGAGCTCATCAGTACAGTTTTCCCTATGTTAGCATGCAGAAGGTAGTGGGATCTTTCTCCCCTTGTGAAAGAGAGTCCGCTGACGGAATGATAAGAATATCTGCCGCTGTCTGTAGACCCGTCTCGTTGCCCGGGCGTACTTGACATTGCAATGTTCACAGATGTTCCAACCTTGTAAAAAGAGGAATGGGAAAAGTATCCGTGTTGTTTCGAGAATGCACTAGAGTTGGGCTGACACAAGACTGAATTCCTTCTTGAAACCATCGAAATTCTGTTAGCCGTCGTGAAAACCGGATCGAGAACACCACCTTTGGCTTCATCCAAGCATCCCTGTTCCAAGAGCATCCACGTGGGTCTGAATGATACATCCCGCCGCGCCCAAGAGCTTGGTAGAATAACTTCGGCCTCAGCTACAGCCGAAGTTGGATGAGGATCCACCGATAAATCGGAACGCGATACTGGGGAAGTCGATTGCCTGGCACCGGCTTTTTTCAAGTCGACGGGAAATACACACCTCCGAGAAACAGGAAAGCTTTTCTCGCGCAAGTAAGGCAAAAGATTGCGCTGGATCGATGAGTATGAAGGCAAAGGCTTTTCGTGGGGCGCATATCTTCCAAGTAACCAGTTAACTGTGTCCCGGAAGTATTCGAATTGATCAATCGTGAACCTGTTCGTACCACTGACGGCTAACAATGACAACAATTGCTGCCACGTTGATACGCATCTCCGGTCCAAAGGTATGTCCTCATAAGAAGCGCTCACATCTGAAGTAGGGGAAGGAGGCAATGCGCCATCGATAAAAGCATCTTCACTTGTATTAGAGATGGATGCCAAATGCTCGTCCCTTTCCTTACCCTGAGTGGTGCCCTCTGTTTCAACAAGTGTATTTTCCGTTAACGCATTGGGATCGTCTTGATCTGAATCGAATGAGAGCCTTCTTTTCACTAAATCGTCAAAAGATTGAGTTTCAGCTCCAGATTTGTTCTTTTCAATAGAATTTAGGAAACCGGCTGGACTTGCAACTTTGTTTGGATCTGTGTAGCGCGGCAATCTTTCAATCCAGCTAAACTGCTCCTTAGCTCGATTAACGTCCCTCCTTGGCCGAGGTCTTTTTCGTTGTGATGACTTGTTACTCGAATGACTCTGCATATCAACGAATATGTGCACAACAGTGTCTGGAAGAGGGAGAAAGTGGAAACGGGAGAGGTGCAAGAGGAAGAAAGTCGGAACGGACGAAGATAAAAAACATATGCCATTGTATGGTGGGATGGTATGGTAGCCCCATAAGAACGGGACGACATACCGACAGATACAAAGACTATTTCGCGGGAAATAGAAACAAAATTTGAATCTGAGAAGTCTACAGCAATGTTTTGCATTAAAAGTGGGCTCCATGGCTCTTGTCGCGCGCCGCAAGTGGGGAGGAATGGTGTAAAGTACTTTAAGGTCCATTTTTACCGCTCTTCCGCTTCCGCTTCTTCTCCATCCCCGACACAAACGTCGCCCTGCCCGTCAATCATCACGCTGCTCGCGTTCATCAGGAGCCCCTCCAGTTTCATATTGGTCTAAATCATTACTTCATGATCAAGAGCAAAGCAGTCCAGAGCATTGATTTTCAAAATGACGGGTAAGGGTGGAGGTGGCCACACAAACAAGGCAAGGCAGAAGCGTTCTACTGGTGTCGGCCCAAGCTACCAGAGAAGAGTGAGAAGAAAGGTAACGGAGAGCGATGCACTGTCGATATTTCCCAGAAGTGACTCACCTCCCATCCATGGGGGCCATGCGGGGAGACGGAAACGTCCAACTCCCATGGAGCTTCAAAATGTCCCTAACACATCTGATATGGAAACACAGCCCCCATGACAAGAGAAGGTGAGGAACCACGGCCAAGACTAGAGCAGGATCCCGAAATTTTTCTTCCTAATCCGCGAACTCCCGTGCACTCGAACCGAGACAACCTTCCCATTCGAGATGGAGGTGTCCTTGGCAATTCAACAGCTCCGATCCGTGATTTTCAAGCTATACATAGGAATGGCAGGCAACTCCCGCAAATGAGTGAACGAGAAAACGAAACCCCTGGTGGGCATTCGAATCGCAATGCAGTGCTTGACCGTCGAAGGGTTCTTGGAACATCCGAAATCGCTCAACTTAAATCCGACCCGTCTTTTAGGATATTTTTGGAGAACCTTCAGAGAACTCTTTTAACCAAGTTCAATACAGTCGAAAGTGCGATCAAAAATCTACGACAAGAAGTTTATTCTGTCAAAAATCTCGTTACAGATGGCATGTTAGGAATGAAGGCAGGTTCAAGTTCTGGTTTGCGGAAGAAATCGAAGAGAAGCTCCAACTTCACCTCGAAATGGGCTTTCAAAGACCTCGTGGAACAGGAGAATGCTTCCTTGGGAGCGCAAGTAGAGTTCGTGTTTGGCTCTTCTCTGCTGTCAGAAACTCTTACAGGTTGCGTATGTCACTTCATGGAGTATACTTGGTCCCTTGGCATTAAACTAGCTCACACACACCTGGCTATGGCTGCGTTCTTGTACGGCCACAACAAAACAGCAACGAAAAAGGCGTTTGCATGCGGATTGGCGCTAGTGCATTGTGATTTCAAGTTCAGGTACGTAAAGAAGCTGTTCGAGAGTGCTAGAAGGTGCAGGATTGACGTTTCATACAGCGGGAGAAACGATGACAGAGACAGTGTTAGTCATGAACACCGCCATCCTCAGTGTGAAATGCCTCACTGGCTAGAGACTGGATATGTCGGAAAAGATATACTGAAGATAACAAGAAAACTGGTAGAAACGAAGGAGAAGGCCCCCAAACCCATCGCGGAAACCGTGAAGGGACGAGAGGCCATCTACATCGCTCAAAGTGTGTACGCAATGGTGACCGACGTTTTTAGGGAGTCCCGAGTTGCAGCCAAGAAGCGTTGTTTTGAAGACCTGGGGTTCATGCTGATTCCGTGGGAGTCGCGACGAGGCATACCGGAAGGCTTTCAGCCCCCGAAGTTATCGTTTAAGTATCCAGATCACTATTTCAACATCGGAGATCAAATTACATCTGCAGTTACGTCTGACATTCAAAACGCGGTGGCATTAAACAAATGCCTTTTGCGGGAAATGAGTGATTCTCGGTTGGAATGACATGTTCTACTGGAGTACGATGTTCTTGTGGGTGAGGGTTTACTAAAAAATGGCGGACAGAGGAGAGGCTTTCAGCCAGCGCAACTTTAGCGGTGCGCAGGGTTATTAAAATGAACAGAGTGACTTAATCGTGGTGAATGGTTTTGCAAAGCGGTTCTTAAGTTGGACACACTTGGGGTTGCAGGTTGGGTGGCTCTCAGGGTTAGTGAGTGGTTGTGCCTGGCCCCTTTTGCTTTCCCCGTCCGAACGCTGCGCCTTTTATAGAAATCGTATCTGAAACTTAGAACAATACAGTATCTGCTAGACTATAATAAACTATCCTTTCACTCTACAACTAATCTCCATACAATCGCTTATGTCCTTGCCTTCAATCTCCCCGACCATCCTCTTTAGTACTAGTTGATACTGTACTCCTCCTTTGACAATTCTTTTAGGTATGGCATAGAAATTATGTTGTAGTTCTATGCCATCCTTTTAAAGAATGGAGGAGCCAGTCCCTTCGGGAAGGACACGCGCAGTATGTTTATACAAAGTAAAATTACAAAGACATACATACTGTGCTTGTCCTTCAACGGTTACAGCAACGCAAACGTATGCACCGCACAATTAACCTTGCTGTAGTATCTCTAAATTTCTTTCTAGCGTACACCCAAGGCAAAGACGTGACTGATTTCCTTTGCAGTCATTCAGGCTCTCTACGGACAGTTTTCCGACCTGCATTGCTATTTCGTTTGTTTGTCAACGATGTTATCAACGGCAGGAGTCATTTGGCTTTGCCGTCTACCTTGCGTACCATGGAGGATGATGAAGGGGTACAGGAACAAAATATCACTGGCGGCGGTACATTGTTGTTTCCGGGCGAAGCAGAGGAAGATGAAGCAGACCAGCCACAGCATAGTAACCATGATGAATACGAGGAAAGCGAAGAAAACGGTAGCAACATGGCTCGTGTGCGGATTTTAAACTTCCTGCCAGGTCTTTCGAAACAGAAAGATGTATTGGATGCACAAATCCTAAGGATATCTCCGGCAGCATTCGACAAACTTTGCACAATTTTTCCAACAGGTACCCCAGAACGAGAGAATGCGAGAGAGGCGGGTAAAAGTGTCGAAAATATGCAACAGGTTCAGGATCAATTGTGGGAAGATGACTCCAATGATGATGATGAGTTTAAATTCGAGCACGTTCTTCAGGGTAGCAGCAGAAACAGGAATGAGGAGTGATTTGCCTCATGTTACAGTATATCCATGACTACTTATTTCACGCGATACTTGACGTTTTGAGTCGTGGGAGAGTGTACTCTTGCAAAGGCTTACCCTGTCCGAGAAGAACTCACAATGTGGGATCATAATGCTCAAATGTGAGTTCTAGGAATTATTCTGATAGAGAAGTTTGGAGGTGGCAATGAGTTCTTCCAATGAATAATAAAGGTATCAATTTTCACGGATATCAGATACAACACTGAATACATCAAACCTTTCCCCGACATGTCTGAGGTTTTAGAGGTAGAGTAGGCAGATACGGGGTAGATATTATGTTAGGAAAGGGAGAGAGAGAAGTTACTGTGAGTTGGGGGTGGGTGAGGTGGATGTGATCTGGGCGTATTTGATCACGATTGAGAGGGCCGAACATTTTAGTGATGGCAGGGTACATGTGGGACGGGGTGGTTATATAGAATTGGTGACAGTAACTGTAGCGGTACCGTGGAGGATGGAAGACTTTACCTGATCATCTGATCTACCACAACCGAAACCCTCTCCTCCTCGCGCACTTCCATTTCCCCTCCTTGAACCCTCTTCCCCTTGATCCCCCTCCAACACCTTGTCCATCACCAACATGTCGACCCCCGACCCTCGAGCACGACCTCCTCGTCTCCTCCCTCACCCCCGGACCCGACCTTCACCTCACAAAACATCCATCCCACCAGCCTCCTTGACATCACCCAATATCACACGCCAACCCGCTCTTCCTGGCATATTCACCCACCTCTTCATATAACAATCTCTCATCCAAAAACCATGGAATGATTTTCCTAGCGCTCCACGACATCAATTGCCCTCTTCACTTGCGTCGTGAATCGCATTCCCGCGCGGTGGCTTGCCTTCCGATTCCCAACCTGTTCTTTTTCGTTTCGGAACCTCCATTCTGCTTTCCAGCTCCCGATGATCCCACCTACCCGAATTCCTGGGCTCCCTAAATGTGCCCATCAAGCCGTTCCGCAGCAGGCGTGCAATCACCACTCGAGAAAGATCCCGGTTCTGCCTGTGCTTGACCTTCTCTTCCACTGGCAGCGTCCCCAGACCGCACGTACTCCGCGAATGTCCGTACCAGCACTGATCTGTATTTCGAAAGATCCTTCGGCATGGTTAAGCCCTCCTCCGTGAGAGCGTACCATGTCGAGTTGCTCCAGGTCTTTATAAGACCGCACGAGCTGCGAATTGATGGTAGACCAGACATTGTGCCAGGTGTGAAATGCATAGGCTCACACAAAGCCGTCAACCCGAATCCGTGATATTTATCCCGACGAACGATCAAACCATTGTCCGGTCGTTATGCGCTGTGTGCGAGGGGACGTAGGAGATGCGTAGATTGAGGTTCCGGCGAGTGGAGCTGCGCTCAGTGGAGCTGCGCTCTCCATAGCACGCGCAAAGAAATTTGCCGAAGGGCGGATACGCGAGAGCAACCCGATCCGAGAGCAGTGTCCTTGCACGGACGCCAGATGCTCCGAAACCACAGCCGGGCTGGAAGTCACAATTTCTGTAATACAGTATGCCGCGTACACCAATGCCCTCAGTCGCACCGACGGACGGGTGCTGAAGATTGGGAGAAAATATCGACATTGGGCAAGCAGTGCAGCAGTCCCCCTCAGCGCCCCGCTCGCCTAGTGTCAATCCACCGCCACACGTGAAAATTAACGAGAAAAAAAAGCGCACGAAATTTGCAACTCACGTGCGCAAAGTGCGCACGCAGCCCGTGTACTGTACGACACGAAGGTAGTGTAACTTTACAGCACATACGTACATCTTGTCGCCCCGCCACCGCCGCCTCTCGCCGCCTCCCGAAAATTTAGGCCAAAAAAGGAGGGTGGCTACAGCTCACCCGGGGACATGTGCATTGCTGGACAGGCGAGGCTGGCTTGATTCCCCACACCGACGCCGCCGTCCAGTGTTAAAATTGGACAAATTTAATGAGGGTGGGATTTCACATGAGACCGCACGTTGCGCACGGGCGGGCCTGTGCCGCACGCGTAACACGCTCCCACACACCTCTGCTGAAGTGTCCATGCGGCGGGACAAGACCAGCATGGCGACACGGCCCTCAGTATAATTCCAATAATTTTTTCAACCAATACATTCATGCCAAGTTTCAGGGTGCTCGGGTGCTGGCATGGCGAACTCTTCGTTAGGAACGGCCCTCAGCGGACTGCACCACGACGCGCCTTGAAAAGCTGCGCCGCGAGCTGCGCACGTGCCACCGCGGCGGACACACCGGCTGCCCTTCACGCCGTCAAAACTTTTCGGTCATGCATGCAGATCATTTTTGAAAATATGACAAATGATTTGCACGCGTCATGCATTCTTATTGGCTTGTCTTCGTCGTTTTCTGTACCCCCACCGTTTTCCATCTGGTAAATTTACCAGGAGAAGGATCGCCGGAACCCCATCCTTCCGATGGAACCAGAGGCCCCGCCTTCCCCCGAACTAGCGCCCGAAGTTGATAACATCTACCACGAGGGAGTCCTGTACAATGTCTACAATGTCCTCACATTTAAGAACAAGTGCTTTTATGACATCGCGTACGAGTCTGCCGAGCGGTAGTACTAGGTCGACTTTTCCGTCCGCAAGTGACGTTTTGTCAGCGCAAAGAGCGATGCGATTGAGGAAGATCCCCCGTTAAGGAAGCATCGGGTGCTTGCAGCCGGGCACGTTGGTGAAGAGGGCTGAAATGGGAAGTGGGGCACGTTGCGGAAGAGGGCTGTAGGGCTGGAGTAGGAGGGGCGGGATCTGAAGACTACGGGTCGGTGGCATGGATCTTCACTAAGGGGAGCCGTGGGGAATTATGCGTTTGCAGCTCTACGTGTACACGTTTAAGTGTCGGGTATCACGTTCAAGTATCGGGTGTCAGGTATAAAAGGGCTGGGAATTTACTACTGGCGACCGCCAGTAAGGTCGGTAGTCGCCGCATGCAAAGGCGGGGCGACGGAGAAAAGCGCTTCGCAGGGGTGGTGTGCTTCGGTACCACTCCCCTGCTGCCCTTTTCTTTTGGTCGCGAGTTCAATTCCTCGCCCCGCCCCCCCCACCCTTGGAAGCCCCTCGTAGCTAGTAAGTTCTGCGGCGCAGCGCAGGCGCAAGAAGAGTGTAGAGTCGCTTTTTAAAAGGCGGAAGCCAAGGTACATCGAAGACTGTAGGGATAAGCACATACACGACGTGTCCGTTCCATGTAATATACGAGGGACTGGAGCTGCTTCGGAAGTTATGACTATTAAAGTGGCGCAGACGCGGAATGTGGAGGAGGCGGCGCTGGGCTTTGATATTATCGAGTGCGTAGAGTTGAGGGAGCTAGTTTGAGAAGTGGACGGGAAAGAAAAGGTGTTGGAAAGGGTGGTGCGGTGGAAAGGGCGGAAGAATATTGGGATAGTAATGCCGCGCGAGCAGACGGCGACGATGAAGCGACGCCTGGGCTAGCTAGAGAGAGATGAGGTAGATGGAGAGGGTTTTCATTAAAGGAGGCGGGGAGGACTTTGTTGGTTGGTGTGGGCAGTTGGAATGGGGTGAAGAGAGATGGACGTGGGAATGCGTCATAGAACGGGCGGGAGCATCTCCCAAGGAGACGCGTTTTCACGCGTGCCGTGGTACGTGCGCTCTTCTGCGCCAAAAACGAGCCCTGTCCCTCCCCACGCGCACGCGCTGGATCCTGCGCGCCGTCTACGGCACTGTAAATTTACCCCTTTTGCATCCATCCAGTTGCACCCACCCGTCCCCTCTTTTTCTCGTCTACGCGTTACGGACCCCCTCCCTTTGCCTTCCCCCGCCCCCCAAACGCAGACGCCTACCGAAAACCATACCACCTCCCCTTTGTTTTCTGTCCCCCCTTACCCGCAAACCCTCCCGATGTCCACCGCCGCCTCCAAGCGCGGCCGCCCCGTCTACACCATGCACGACCCCGCCGCATCCGCCGCCCCTGCCAATCCCACCGCCCCCTCTAACTCCCGTCGCGGCCGGCACATCACGCCGCAGCCACCCATGCCCGTCGCCCCGTCCGGCGCCCCGGCCGACGGCCCCGCCTACGAAGCGCCCACTGCCACACGCGTCTCGCGCACGGGCATGGTCGGGCGCATCGCCGCGGCGGCCGTCATCTCGGCATCTCAGCGGCACCTGCCGCGCCCGCCGTCGACGCTCGAGCCGTTGTCACCGCACCAGAGACTGCCCTATAACTATGAAGTGTGCGGCACATGCAGCACATCTGAGATCAGATCTTGTCTTGAGCACAACATTTGGCACTTTGAATTCAACGTAATGTATAGAGGCTTTACCCTTCTAACCAATTTCCATTAACTCGAAATTAGTACAGGAGAACACAATATATTAGTCTGTTCTTTTCGGTAGGGGTGGCTGTTCACAGCAGCGTTCTGACGACGTTGCGCAGCAACGTTTATACTAATCCAGAGCAGCGTTCTGACCACGTGGCGCAGCAACGTTTATGAAGCTCATCAGAAATTATAATGTTAATGAGTGGTACGCAAAAGTAAAGCACGAAAACAAGGTTGGAAATTGATACGAATGTTATGTTGAATCAGAATATAAATATTTGGGGTCAAAAATAATGTACAAATACGATGGTGGGGACCACTGATTTTTAGTGATCCTGTGTATTCTGACCACGTAGTGTTAGAGAGGTAGCTGAAGTCCTTCGTATCGTCCCGCTCTTCCTTATCAATTGTTAACAATGCCACACCTGTAGTGGCCCATGCATCTCCCATGCACGCCATGGAGATCGGCGATTGTCATGTTGACGCTTACTTTAGCAACAAGCAGGAGGACTGGGCGGTGAAGATAACAGCCTTCACCGGCGTCAGCGGTACCTCTCCACAACCAATCAACAGAAAAGACAGCCTGGCTTGGCGCAAAGGCCAGAGGCGTACAGCACATCGAAACATGGACCTGGCATACCATGTTTCCGACAACATTACAGCGTGCCCATCCTTGAGTGCGAAGTCTCTGAGTGCCCTGTTCACCGGATATCTCCCCCTACCCGGACCACATTCCAGAACATGAATGGACTCGCGTGCGCAAATTAGCTCGTAATTTCGCGTTCGGAGATCCGGAACAAAACGTCAAGCTGCTGACGTTACTAAAATCTTGGATGGGGGCCTGTGGACATACTTTGCGGTACGAGACAATTGGGGCGTGGAAATGGAGGCTATAATCTGGCGCGTCAAAAAGGCTGAGCACAAGCGGTTGCGGCGCGTTGCGCTGTCTGTTCCTGTCGGGAATCGCAATGAGCGTCAAGTTCAGGATGCGGAGTATTGGGTACGGGCAAGTGAGCGGTTCAGGAAGAGACACAAGAAGCTTCTAGAAAGCTTGCAAATAGATTGCCGGGGATATGTGGAACTGATTGCCGTGTCATGTAGGTGGGTCCAGCACCAGTTCCCATATATGTTGTCACTAGTGCAGGCTGATGCCTTTTTTGGCAAGTCTTCGCTCGCGTCGTTTCAAGTATTTACTGTAGTGGGTTAGTCCAGCAACTTCAGCATAATTGCCTTGGGTTGCATGCTGGTGTGCGGGAATGAGTCTGTGTCCACGTGGACTCGCGCGTGGCAGTTTTACAAAACCATGCACCTAAGCATGGGGCGCCCTACCACGGTCATGTCCGACGGCGACAACGGGATACCGGCAGAAATAAGACACGTCTTTCACGCGGAACACATGCCGCACATATTCACGTGTGCTGCGCACCGCAGCAAGCGATTGGCAAGGCACGGCGTTGTGTGCTCTTGCCAGTACAAAAAACTAATCGAGGCATCCACAATAGACAAACTCGCGGAATGCCGCCAGGACGAATCGTTCACGGGCCTTTCTGGGCCTGCTCGCCACGCTATCGACTCTGTGCCAGATGCCCGTCAGTTCCCAGCGGCAGCAGTAGCGGCAGAGGCGACTCTCTACGCAAGACATACTTCGCAAGGAGTCGAAAGCCACAACAGCGCTACACTTGTGTCGCGCACACAAGATCCGGTGACCTCTATTATCCGCCGCTCACAGCGTGATGCGCGCATTTTCAAACAGTTGCGCGAGGCTGGGCACGCTGCTACTGGGTTCATCACAGAAAGGAACCATGTCTATTTCGACAAGGTGAAGTCAGACGCCAGGGCCCGCGTCGCGCGCATTAGAATCGAGGACACAGAAACAACCAGAGCTTTCAGAGTCGAAGACGGAAGGGGAAACTCCGAGACAGTGACGATGGCAATTACGGCTCCTCCTGAAGACAAATTAATGTTTCCGTCGGTACCCATTCCATGTGCATGCGACATACCCACTCGCGACCTTTTCCCATCTGTACACGTGGTTTCTGTCGCAGCGAAGCAAGGCTACGACAAGAACACACTCGTACCCCGCGAGATGTCTGTGCCGCTGTGGCAAGAGCAGTGTCCACTCTTTGCTACTGTGGCCGTTCCCAAGATGGCTGATGTTCGAGCAAGCGGCACCTCTCCAGACCCCAATCTCTTCCTCCCCATCACCGCGCCGCCCAAGCGCGGCCGCCCTAGCACCAAGCGCAAGACGTCTGCAGTAGAGGTAGTCGTTAGAAAAACCAGTCGTCGAGTGTAAAGGCAATAAATGATTTCGGTATACCGCAACATATCACGGCACATGTTGGCATCACATAGCACAGTGCGACGCAGCTCTTCAGAGCTCAGCGAAATGAAATGCGGCGCAGCTCTCCGCTGGGCCACGCCGCGAAGTGCAGTGTCGTATTGCGAGGCGCGATGCGATGCGGCGTTGCGCAGCACTGTGCAGAAAGTCGCAGCGCTGGTACCAGGGACTAGATCGGAGCAGGGTACTACCGCTCAATGCGGCGCCGAACCCTGCCGGGCAGCACAATGCCGGGCGTAGGGGAAACTGTGAGAAACCTCATGGCGAAACCAGTCTCCAAATTTTCGTGACTTTTCAAAGCATGGTAGACTATTTAGCGATAGGACTGCGCCTGGACAAACGGTTTGGCAATACGAATGCCCGACTGTGAACAATTTTGCAATGAATCTGCTCGCGTGTGAACTGTTGTGCAATACGAATGCCCAAGTGCGAATAATTTTTGCATTTGTCAGAGCACTGTCGACTGTCTCGCAATACGACTGCTCAACTATGGTCCTTTTGGCAATTATCTCTAAATTAAATAGATTTGGACACCGGAATCATCGCAATTCGATTTTAGTGCAACATATGTTTTGGGTGCTTTCTCTCAAATTTTTGATTCGGATTTGTTTCAAAAGGGGCTCTATGACATTGGTAAGGCTTCTATTACAGGCTTCTTCAACGGAGCAAAGGGGCAGCACATAACCATGCATAGCTCCAGATACCTGCCCAGCGAATATCAGTATTCATAGACAGCTAAACAGGTCGTCCTGTCCATGTTATCAGTTCCCAATCACAGTATTGCTGCAGCTTGTGTGGAGCTGCAACCACCATCCCCTTGTTCGCTTGTACTACGGTTTATATATTTGCTAAACACTCGGATATGTAAAAGGTGAAAAGGGCGGCATCTTGTTCGCTGCGCTCAAGTTTCTCAACCCATCTCCACCCATCTTCACTCACAAAAGCCCATCTCAACTGTGGGTCAGAACAACCCATCCTACTACCATTGCAATAACTACGACTAAAAAGAGCCCGCGTAGGGATCCGGCACCAACTGCTGTTGAGTCTCCACCACCAGGAGTGGCACAAGAAATAGATCGGGCCACATCGAATGCCATGCAAGCTCCACTACTGCAAAATGAAGACTCTGACACAATTGATGTCTTTCTATACGAACGGGAAGATCAACGATTTTGGATCGCAGAGTGACGATGGGTACCGTCCCCCTCTACCCTCCAACAAACGAACAAGAACTGGACCCCCATCGCAACGTAGTACGACCAGTCGCAGTATTGCAACAAAAGATTTGACGATCGTAAAGAAGAGAAGATACAAGTACAAGAATCGCCGTCAGGGCAAGGGTGTGTAAAGTGAGTTACTCAACCGACGCCGTGCCTACGCTGATGCGTTCCAGAACATGGCAGTGGATAAGTTAAATTATTGAAGGGATCGCCGTTGGTTTCCCAAAGTACGCGCACGATACGTCAATTCTCAAGTACAGCATGTAACCCTGCTGAACAGGTCAGGGTGACGAGCATATCTGGAGGGCTTGTTGGAAGATAACTCAAGAATGTTTTCTTCATGGAAAGGCTGTGCGTTATAAGTTCTAGAGAAGTCACTGCAGTTTTCTAGGGGTTTAGAGGTTCTGTTAAAGGTGCACCGTTTAGCAAGAAAAGATCGTCTTTTACTGGTACTGTGAGGAACTCAGAAACAAACCAACGGGACGCGGTCATATGCTTCCTTGAACGTCTTTCGGATAGCATAGCCGACCATATGCCAGACCGAAACGAACAGCACTTGCCCTATTTCCAAAAGGCTCAGGTTTCCGACATATTCTTCTCTGAGTTTACACGGCTCCATTCCCGCGCTCCACCCACTCGAAGCTATTTTTACGAGATATGGCAAAAGCACGTGTCAAACATCGAAGTGCGGAGAGTGCATAGATTCACAGTTTGTTCTGAATGCGATCTCACAAGAGACCAGCTCTCTAAAGCCGGTATTGAGGAGCCAGCAACTCGCGTACTTCGTCAGCGATAAACCAGTCACAGCGATATGGTTGCAGCAGAGCAGCGCGAGTACCAGAAGAAGTGTGACAAAGCAGGATTGTATCCTGCCAAACATTGATCTGTCATCCTGGAAGGTGCCGACTAGTCCGCTTTCGGCATGCCGCATTTCCTCTTCAATAATAACCAGACAAAGGAGAACAGTCTCAAGGTCAAGCTGATTGGCGTGCTTGAACAAGGTCCCGTGAAATATCTCTCCCTGTTCACAATGACACATGAATACGAGACAGGAGCTAATCACGTCCTTGAAGCTGTCCATCGGACGCTGATGTCGAAGGATGAGAAGGGCCCGCTCTCCAACACCCTGTTCGTGCAGGTGGATAACTGCACCCGCAAAAATAAGAACAGGTACTTTTTCGGATACATGCAATCGCTGGATGCATGGGAGGTGCTTCAAGAAGTTTTGTCTCGTGCTTACCAATTGGTCACACCCATTATGACAGAGACCAAGCGTTAAACTGCACTACTCGCCGTCTCAGACACCATGAGGCAATAACTTTGGAAGACCTGATGACTGAAGTGAATAAGTCATATAACCCTCCCCCGCACGTGGCTGATCTTCGCCAGATTGTAAACGTCTCTTTGTGACCAAGAAGAAACTATGAAAGCCCTAATGCAAAAGCTTTAAGGAGCTCTATAGGAAGTGCAAAGACGTCACTTCACTCCATTAGTCTGCACATGTAGAAACAAAGTCGAAGAAATTTGCGCACATGGCCATAAAGAAATACCAGCCCCACCCACGTACTTGACTACCTCGACTGCCTTCCCTACCTCACGCAACCAAATATTCCTCCTCAGATAGATAAACGCCTTTTGTAGTCCCTACTTGGCACTAACGCTTGCAATAAACCCAGTTTTCTTGCCCCTTGCCAGGGTCACCAACGCCAAGGTTGCCCTCATCTAATTACGTCTCATCCCGCTCAAAATGGATGCCCAAAGTTTAGTTGTCGTACAGAGCTATACAGATATGGAGAAAATCTTTCGGGAAGAAGAAGGTGGCATTTCGGGGTTGTGTAATGAAAGAAAAGCAGCCGGTTACAATCTGTTCTTCAAAAGGGCATCCATCGCAATCCCACGACTGAACGCAGCCTGCACGACCCTGTCAAAATTAAGATTACGGCAGATAGCAATACAGATCGTGACGAAGTTGTGTTCATCTCAAAGGGTCTGAGGCTCAGGCCGATGGCAAGAATTGAATCGTTCAAAGCAAATAAACTGGCCATGGTTGTTGTTTTTGAAGAGGTTGCCCCCTGGAGCCGATAAGATGATCAATGTGACCGGGGTGGCAGAGACTCCGAAGGAGACCATACCAATTTTATATTGAGGCTCGATGCCACTGGTACCAGACGAAGGGGGCGTTCTATCCACGGGGCATTGTGTATTATTTGTTCACTTATGCCCAAGCAGTATTTAATTGCGGGCGGAAGTTCCCTTAAACAGATTTATCGGTCGTGATGTCTGGAACTGCAAAATAAGAATCTGGAACAGACGCGTGTTGTATAGAGTGACAATGAATGGATTGCGATTGCACAGGACCGATTGTCCATCAGAAACGACAGGACCACTTGTCTTCCTCGTGGTCAAAGGAGGCCAAGGCTGCGTATCACGTCTGCAGCCCTTTCTCTCTCTTCTGTATTCCCTCTCAAGCGGACTCGCCCTCTATGCATGTCTTGCGCCATATCGAAATGGTTCTGTATATGAGCAGAGGGCTCGCCAGAACTGGGTACTATTGGGCTGTATCAAGTGTTTCGAAATAGACTAATCATTAATATGCAGATAATAGTAGTGAATCTTGCAACAAACGACTGTCATATGCATGCAGCGGGCAACTGATAGTTGCAGGTGCGAGAAAAATACCAAAGCGAGAAACCAACGTGCCAAACGCCTAGTTGGATGTTATCCTCCAGGACGAGAAATAAAATTTGAAGGTATCCTGTCTCTTCGATGGACTGAACCCGCCGTGCGGTGTCAGAACATGCTTACTGTTCGTATACACTTCATTTGCAGCATTCCGTGCTCATGAGGGCAAATTACCATTTTGAATGCACTGCACAGTAAAGTGGCTTGGAACGTAGTTAAAGCATGCGTACTTCCCGCATGGCTGGCAAACACAAGTAAAAACGTGTGGTTTCCAGCTAAAGGAGCTTGCACGAACAGAGCGTAGCACCCGATGCGGTTAAAATAATTTGGAGGGATGAGCGTGTCGTTCAACGAACGCTTGCCTATTTTTTGCAATCACATCAATAGCTGCGACAATACCCTCTAGGCGATACTTCCGAAGGAGTTGGAATTTTGGGCTGCTTTCTGCCGCCTGCGCCTGATAAAGCAAACTCCATAGGAATAATGGCTTTGTTAAGCGCTTCCAGTGTCTCATGAAACAAGGAATATGTGGAAGACCTTCGAAAGCCAAAGGACAAACCCGTGTCAAGCAGTCGTGACCCTTGCTAAAATGCTCGTAGTGATGCAGTAAATAGTTTCCACAATTTTGGCAGAGTTAGGACAAGGTCTTTGAATTTGGGTTATTTTAAGCTCTGGACTTAATTTGTGGTACAGATCACGAAATTGCAAGGGAGGCGGCCTTTAAACTCTTACAAAGAGACCGTCATCAGTAATTGCCAGATTTACATGTAGATTGGGGTTTTGTCGTGTCCTTGTAACCTTTTCTCGACGCATAACAGGGCCTCGCAATATCTCTTGTACGAATTCAGCAATTACAACTTGAACGGTTTCCCTGGTTATATTTCCCTTCTGGATCTGCAATAGTATGCGCATCGGAGGAGCTCACCCAGCTGACGACGACGGAATGTAGTACGTTCGGTTTTCTTGAATCCTTGATCGAGGTGGGAACGAATACCGTATAAGGACGCCTAGCCTACACTTATTACGCTCCTGTGTGACATAATTGGATGTCCGTGAAAAGTTTCCAAAATGTATTTTCCATGTTCCCTTCCGGTCCAACACATGTGTTGGACCGGAAGAGAAGATGGAATTGGAAATTGGTGAACGAGCAAGATATTCAAGTATTTTCCCTCTCTGTAGTGGGAATATAAGTCCTCCCGATGGCTCCGAGTATCGTGCGTGGAGGGATGAAGGGGAAGACACATACTGTATTGCTGTACGATTTCCAATTTCCAAATTTATTACTAGGGCTTTGCCTCTAAAGGTCGCTGTTTGTTTAGATCGGCGATGATACCGGAAATGCAACCGCACTTCACAAAAATAACCGCTATCCTGAGCACACAGTAATGTACCAAGAGCCATTGTTTCATGGGAAAAGATAATAAAAATGGGAAAAGGCAAGCCTTTTACGAAAACGTCCACTGTTCCTGTGAAACACTGTGTATTTCAGGGAGCCCACGCCTCCGTTCCCGAACCAAGATCTCACATATAAAAAGACAGACGTTGCAGACGATACTCCTGATACAGCGCCTGTCCTTGTCGACGCATAGTCACACGCTCATGCTCCAGCTTGTAAGGAAAGTTCTTAAACCCCACATAAAATTACCGGTCCTCAGCCTGCATCGGGTTCCATATCACATGCGGGTTCGTCAAAACCAAACAAATCCAAACATGGTATCACACAAATCTTCTGCCCAGCGAAACTTACATCCAACATTTTCCAAAGCGAACACAACTGGCCAAAAACGTTTTCCGCAATGATTCGATGAGCTGCCATTTTGCGGTGGAACATTTCCTCCCCTCGAGATACAGCTCTATTTTAGATCGTTTGACGGGGTTTACAACTCGAAAAGTTTCTGTAGCTCCCTGATATTCTTTATCGGCGAGTTGGGCCCATTTGTCGGGATAGTTGTCGTTCAGCGGTGCAACATCAGCAATATGTGTTTCATGGCTCTTTTCTTCGGCCACTGCGTGTGATAATCTTTCATTCTGCTCATGACTTCGATACCCAACACAGACCCACCATATTTTTTGCTGCACCTAAGCGCCAGATCAGTGGGTAAAACAGAAACCTCCGGTTTCAGGCCACACAACTTGTGTTACCGGAGTAATAGTGCTTCCCGTTCTGCATCGTACAAACAGGGCGAGGGCGATACTCTGTTGAAGTATGACGTCGGTGGCGTACCGAGCAAACGCGAAATACTTGAAAGTACGAACTCTCGACATTAAAGCCGCTATCGTGGAATTCTGATCGTATTATCTCTACATAAACATAATACATCCAGTCTACAATCACACTGAAGAATCGCAGTACCAGATGCTCGAAAGCGGGGCCTCTCATTGCAAAATTTCTGGCCAGCCATTCCCACGTCCCCCGTGCTTATCCAAAGCCAGCGTCATGAACAGCATGTCCGTGTTGGTGTTCACCGTTCTGCAACCACGACCAGTGTTCCAGTCGTCCTAGATAAAGCAGGCTGAAGCCTCCCAGAGAGGATTGAATAGTTGGTCATTTGGCGAAATATCGTCGGTCCGGCTTCACTCTCCCTTCTCCCGTGCGGGGCTTGTTGCCCTCTGGGCAATTGGAAATCTGGATTTCTGCTAAAATGTTATACAAGTTTGGGATCTGGGGCGACAAGTACGGCTTCAATTGTCGATATGTCATAGACGGAGTCGGATTTATGCTCTGGAACCACCACCAATCGGATCAGCGGTCTCGGATGGAGTAGTAAAGGTTCTGCCTGCCTGAGGGAAAATTGTTTACTGTCATTGCAGGCGCAGAATTGTGTCGGAGCTCGCCGTGCATGCTTAGTTCGACGTCCTGGCAGACGGGCGGTGGCTCTCTAGCGCCTCTGTTGTGGATTTGTGGAAGATGTGGAAACAAAATCCCTTTCGCCCGCCGTGCAGAGGCACACCGCTCCAGTGCAGCCGCGGCACTGCGTCTTCGTTCGACGAGCGCGGACCACGCATATATTGCGCTCATCTTTGCTCACGCCTATAGGGAAGTGTTCCAGGCTGAGGTCAAAGTGCTCCGCACCTATGAAGAGATAAGTGCTGTTACGTCTGCGCGCTTGTTTGTTGCCAGCAAGTGTAACATATGTGCCTGCATCGTTTTTTGTGGTCGTCAGCGACCCTTTCTTGACAACGAAACCTGCCCATATCGAATCGGTCGCAACGCCAAGCCGCAACTGTTTGTGTGCGCCGGTCGAACCTCAGAGGCTTGGGTACTTCCTCTTCATCACAAGGAAAGAGTTCGAGAACGAAACATCCAGGAGCCAGAAGAAGAGTGACATCCAAGTCCGAAGACTTTGAAAGCGGGCGCGGTAGTTGCCATGCAACTTATCATAGCTATATGCAAATGCAACAATTTTCTTCGTTGTTTAGAACGAGCCTCACCGAGCCTGAGGCTCGTTCTAAACAGCGAAGAAAATGTGTGTCGATTCCAAGCCTGACTGCACCGAACTGCAGCTGCCTGTCTCCTCCAGCTCTAACGCCCTTTCTCTGCCTCAAAAAAGACTGAGCTGACACGACGGGAACCTGGAGGAGGCTATTTGAAGAAAATTGGTAAATTCAACGAAAGAATTCGCGTTCTACATCACTGAGGGTCATTTTATGACTTTTTCGAAGCTGGAATTTAGAAATCAGAAATATGACAGCAATGCACCGATTTCCAATTTCCGTCTCGCCGTTCGGTCTACAACATTTAGAAACTTTTCACAGACAACCAATAATATCGCACTCGAGTACTAGGTGTGCACTGCACACCTAGTGTCTATTCGACACAAAAAAAATCCTCAGATGAGTCAGAGATTGACTCATCTGAGGATCCCCTTTTCCCCTTCGGTCCGCCACCTGTAGCCCGCTGCTATGTTCGAAGATGATATGGCAGAGCTGTCCGCAACCTCTGCAAGAGCTATGGTGAAAGAAATTTAGCTTTAGTCCCCGAAACAGCGCATGAAAAGAATGGTGTAGTTTACGGTCGACTGTAGCGAAGCATAGCTCTGCAGTACAACCACAGTAAAACAACTACTCATCGAAGTGCTTCTCTATGAGGTGAGTGCGATAGCACATGAGCTTCGTCTGGCTATGACAAAAAACTCTCAGCTCTGTCGCTTTCGCGGCAGGCAGAGCAAACGAACTTCGACTTGTAGTCCCCGCATTGTGCACACCATCCCTGTGCCACAGCCTTTGTGAGCCTACCACGCAGTCTTCTACGCTTCTTTGTTGGCTTCAAATGCTCATTACGGCCACTCGTGGGTGTGGTATCCACATCATCGCCTGACGAGCTAAAGCTCAGGTTACGAGGTTCCACTCCATGTCCATAATTATTTCTATAAGCTGCTCCGCCAGTTCTTCGTAAAAGCGGTGCTGCGGCAGACATTCCATTCCACCCCTACCGCCTTTGTATAAAAGCCACGCGTCAACTATACAGATAGAAAGAAGACTAATATTCACTCTTTTTGACCAATCCTTCACCTGCACCTTGCGCTCAAGTCCCAGGTCATCCTGCCTGCAGCGATTGTGCTGATCGATCGCTGCAGCAGCGCCATAGTACTTCTCCACAACGTGTGGCAAGGGTACCACCACTGTAACTTTTCTTGGCCCTCCCTCCTCCTGGCGCCAGCGCGTACGCTCGAACGACTTCCTAGGGCGTACAGAACCAGACGTTGAAATAAAATATCGCCGTGCCCGATCCACCCAACAAAGTGCCATCATCGTCTTACCCGTTTCCTCGTCGACCGATAGCAACCACTTCTGGTCTCCCCTCCCTGTCATTTCTAAAGAGCTTACGTGTGCCATGGGGTATTTGCGCGTTGCCGTTTTGACGACACCAGTGAAACGCAGACCTATACTGTCCGGCCATTTTGCGGTCTCAACAGAAGCAAAATAAGAATCGGCACACACCAGTCGGCTTGTCCCAGCCCAGGGCTCAACGAGCCGATGTAATACAGCTGTTCCATGATTTGTGCGCCCTTCGTACTCTTTTTCTGCCGTGTCTTGGGCGTTTGTCACGATCTCCAGCCTTAAAATTATTCCAGAGGCTCCGCAGGCCGCATTTTGAATCTCACACCCGGATTCCGGCTTTCTATCTAAAGCCACATAATGCGGAAGACCAACGTCTATCCAATGCCCTCCAAGTCCGTACCACCGGACAATAGATTCATCAACACAAATTGTATCTGAAGGTAGTACACGACACGCTCGATGGCGGTTTATCGCCTCTACAAAATCATTGACCAACGACCATCGCTGCTTCACAGATGATAGAGTAGCTTCTCTGATTGGCTGATAGCTGCACGTAATATGGCAAAACATTATGTCAAACCGCCTCCGACCCATGGCAGCGCCGAAATTTGTGCCAGGAAGATATTTTCCACGCCTTTGAGTGCACCACAGCTCACGTCGTGAACCACTTATTTCAAAACGAGTCATTAAAATGAGAACCCCGAAAAATCTCAATATCTCGGACGCAGTCGTTCTCTTCTCTTTCGCATTTTCCAACTTTTGGTTTGTCATGATAACAATTTTCGGAAGGTGGTCGGTCGGAAACATCATCATAAAGTAGTCAATGGCTTTCCTCGGCCGCCATTCAGTACCGTTTGCGACTACAGTACCAGCAGTAGATATCACGCGCCACTCTTTCGCCGGCAGGGCACCATTAATGAAGCGGTCATCAGTGCCTTCCTTCCAACGTTGCCCATGAACCGTAATAGCCGTTGGGGCTGCTTCCTGTGATGAAGCGCTGAAGACCCGAGCGCGAAGGAAATGACTGGTATCTGGTAAAAATGGGGTGAGCTGCACACTTGAGTTATTGTTTATGCCTGTTTCTTCTGTAGTGTCAGCTATGTCAGAATCCGTATGACGACCATGGTGAAGAATGGTTCCGTCCATATCAAGCGGGATCGGCGTCCCGTACTTTACATTGCCCTTCAGAACCCCATTGACGATAGCCCCAGATGATAGTTGCCAGGATGTGACTACAACATACTGCACGCGAGCACTGCTTCTTTTCACTTACACGCGCTGTACTGTTCCAACGACCAACTTGAACTTCCACGCACTTCTATACAGCCTTTTGGCTTCGGAGTCTGCCACCACGAACTTGGCTTTTGTGTAAGCTGTGCTTCCTGGACTCAACAGAGAGTCTGAACTTGACATTTTTCCTTGTGCGCTGCTGTCAGACGTGAATTCCAACTACCAAGTTCTTGAGTGCTTTCTGCCAGACTGTTTCCACTCGATAGCCTTTATAATTCTGGAATGTGGCTTCCCGGATCTCAAACAAGAGTGTGGGGGTTTTGGTTTCGGTTTTTCTGTGTTACAAGAAAACGGGAAGTGGCGGGAACGTATTTGATTTGCTTCTCATATGCGGAGCAAATCCTCATATGAGTAGGATTGTCGAATAGACACTAGTACTCGAGTGCGATATTGTGCACAATGTGCGCCCCAGGAGTGCTCATACTCGATCGTTCCCTCTGCAACCGCCATTGCAGATACCAATGCCTGCTCATTCCCATCGTGAAATCGCTCCCTCTGCCACCTGCAATTTAAGAGAAAGATGGCTGGTCGTTTCCTCTATGTGGCAAAGCGTCGTCTCCCGATCGGCAGAGTATTGCGGATCGAGAAAAAAAGAAAAATCGGAGATACGTTGCAAATAGTTTTCTAAACAATCTTACAGGCGTCAATTAGTTGGGGTATTTCTCCTCGACCGACGATCACAGCGATAAGAGAAACTTTCAGTCAGGCAAACGAGGGGGAAGGGCGGGAGACAGAGTTGGAGGCGTCGGCGAGGAAAGGTGTGGGAGGGGCGGAGTGTTCAGGCGGTGGCGTGCCGAGATCGAAGGCAGCGATGTAAAAGGCACTTTGTGAGGCGTGATGGTGGGAGAGTTGGAGGTGTCGACGTCTTGGCCGCAAAAAATGGCGAAAAGAACGCACGAGAGCGGGAGCTGTGTAGAGAGGGAAGGGACGGCGAGAGGAAGGAACGGGATTGGGGAGGGAGGGAACGTGTCTGGGTAGAGGGGGATCCGGACTGGGGAGGGAGGGAACGGGACTGGACACGTGGCAACGTAGCAGGCGCTTATTGGATATGTGGCGTATGACGAGTTTCCAAATTTCCAAATTTCCTACTTTCCAAAACACCTAGAATGCCCCTGAGAGCGTGGGGGATGGAAATTCTAAAAGCTACCTGTGCGGCATTGGTCCACTTGGCGGTATGTTCCGCATTTATGTGATTTAGTGGCGACCAAGCTACGGACTGTAATGTATGCGATGGGGCAGGAAGGTCCCGCGAAGTTCTTGAAAACCGTAAATTTATTGTGCGTGCAGCAAGAGCCAGGCCTGGGGTAACGTATCGAGGCATTACAGAGAGTTAGGGGTTTCCTCTCGCGCTGGCCCAACAACAAGTGCAGAAAACGGACTCGAGGCAGTCATTCATGACTGGCGCACTGCACACTCTCAGTCGATCTCATCTCTTGTCGGGCACTGCTGCTGATGGCCAGGCGTGCATGCAGGGCACGTGGCCAGCATCGCCTCCAGCATGCACACCAATCATCGTTGCTCTTCCCCAGGCACAACCCTTAACCCGTATTAGCTTGTCGGCCAACTACACTATCGGGGCCTTCCATCGCCCGTCAACAACTTGCCCCACCCCATCTCACCCCAGCCCTCTCCCGAAGCCCAACCCCTCTCCCACTTTAACCCTTACCCCTTCACGAACTACCATCCGCTCCGATCCACCCGCTATGAGCCCCACCGCCGACCAAGCAGGAGTCGCCCGCGCCACGTCCCTCTTTCAAAATGCCTTCTCGTGCCCCCCCACGGTCGCCGTGGCGGCCCCTGGCCGCGTCAACCTCATCGGCGAGCACGTGGACTACAGCGAGGGCTTTGTCTTTCCCCTTGCCTTAGAAAAGAACACATACATTGTCGCTTGCCCGCTCCCCGACGACACGCAATGCCATGTCGTCGCGGGCGCCTTTTCGGACGAGCCCTTTTCCTTTACCCCGGGCGACACTCCCTTCTCTCCGGACACCCCGGGCTGGGTCAAGTACGTCAAGGGGATGACTGCGATATATGCGCGCAATGGGCATAACATCGTTCCGTTCCGCGCCGTCATCGTTAGCGACGTCCCCATGGGGGGCGGGCTCAGCTCGTCCGCATCCCTGGAGATGGCGACGGGCGTGCTCATCGAGCAGCTCGCGGGGTTGCAAGTCGACCCGGCCGATCGCGCCAAGATGGGGCAGAAGTGCGAGCATGAGTTTGCCGGCGTGCCATGCGGCATCATGGACCAGCTGATATCGAGCAAGGGGCAAACCGGGTACGCCTTGCTTATTGACTGCCGCTCGCTGGACGTGAAGGCCGTGCCGCTCAATGACCCCAACGCCGTGATCGTCGTCGCGGACTCGAACAATAAGCACGAGCTGTCGGGGTCGGAGTATCCGAGCAGACGGGCGCAGTGCGAGGTCGCGGCGGCAAAGATGGCGGCTAAGTTTCCGGACAAGAACGTGACACATTTGAGGGATTGTGATATGGAGATGTTGCAGGCCGTCAAGGAAGAGCTGGATGTTGAAACGGAGAAGCGGGCGCGGCATGCGATCCAGGAGGATATCCGCACGCTGGAGGCGAAGACTTGTCTCGAGAATGGCGATTTGGTGCGGACTGGGAAGCTTATGCATGAGAGTCACGTGTCGCTGAGAGATCTGTTCGAGGTGAGCACGCCAGAGATTGACGCGCTTGTGGACATTGCGATGGGCGTGGATGGGGTGTATGGGAGCAGGATTACGGGGGGTGGGTTTGGAGGGTGTACGGTCACGCTAGTGGCGAAGAAAAGTGTGGAAGCGCTGATGCAGGCGTTTAAGGAGCAGTATCCGGAACACAACAATAACAAAGAGGCCACCGTGTTTGCAACACTCGCAGGGGATGGGGCTAGGGCAGTCACTGAACTGATTCCGTCGGCGTGAGAAGGTATGCACGTACTCGTACTTGTTGGGCGAGGGAGGGAGTTGCTTGCCAAGACAGCAGAGTAGTTGATAAATGTGTCCTCTTCTTCTCTAACCAACTGCCATGTTGACAACTTCGCTTGCAGTATGAGAGAAGCATGTTGACAAGCCGCGGCACAGCTGCGTCATCAGGCTTTCCAGGTTCAGGCTTGTTTTGGTTGTTTTTCGAGTTTTTACTTTTCAAAGTTTGGGACCGTATGGACGTAGCATTTCTCCTTTTTCGTACCCTATTGGCTCATTTTCTCGCAAACCTAAATAGGCGAAATTTCATGACTAAAAATATTTGGCAAAATATTTGGCAAAATTGTTCACGATCAAATCGCCGCCGACCGGCGACCTCTCCGCCATATTCCCTCTCCTGATTACCATCGCCCCCCTCCCCAACCTCTACAACCGACCGCACGAAAGTCAATCACGCAAGAGTCACCCTCCCGCCTAGCTCCACCCGCAATCCAACATGTCGAGCCCCGCCGCCGCGCGCCCCGTCGTGACGGTTCTGAGCGCCGAGACCGGCCAGCCGTCCGGCTCGACGTCGATGCCCGCCGTGTTCACGGCCCCCATCCGCAACGACCTTGTGCAGATCGTGCACACGAGCATGCGCAAGAACCACCGCCAGCCGTACGCCGTTTCGCGCATGGCCGGCATGCAGAGTTCCGCCGAGTCGTGGGGCACAGGCCGCGCCGTGTCGCGTATCCCGCGTGTCCCGGGTGGCGGTACGCATCGCTCCGGACAGGGTGCGTTCGGAAACATGTGCCGAGGCGGCCGCATGTTTGCGCCCACGAGGATCTGGAGGAAATGGCACCGTAAGGTCCCTCGCAAGCAGAAGAGGTATGCCGTGGTTTCGGCGCTCGCTGCTAGTGCGTTGCCGGCGCTCGTGATGGCGCGCGGCCATGAAATTGATGACGTGCCCGAGGTCCCGCTCGTGATCGACGGCACCGCTGAAGGGATGAAGAAGACGGCCAAGGCTGTTACTCTGCTCAAGTCGTTGGGCGCGTACGATGATGTCGAACGTGTTATGGAGACGAGGAAAATGCGCGCGGGTAAGGGTAAGCTTCGTAACCGTAGGTTCAAGCAGCGTCGTGGGCCGTTGGTTGTGTACGAGAAGGATGATGGGATCGTCAAGGCGTTCAGGAACTTGCCGGGTGTGGACTTGTGCTCGGTTGATTGCTTGAATCTGCTGCAGCTTGCCCCCGGTGGACACGTCGGGCGCTTTGTGATCTGGACTGAGAAGGCGATTCAGAAGCTGGACTCGATCTACGGGACCGGCGAAACTGGATCTTCGATCAAGAAGAATTTTGTGCTGCCGAAGAATATCATTTCCAACTCGGATGTGGCGCGTATTATCAACTCGGATGAGATCCAGTCCGTGATCCGACCGATCGCTGAGAAGAAAACGTGGGTACAGAGGAAGAAGAATCCGCTCCGTAACACGGAGGTGTTGTTCAAACTCAACCCGTACGCCAGAATCCAGAAGAAGGAGGTGCAGAAAAAGACCATAACTGCCTCGGCGGACAAGTCGGCTGGGAAGGCCTTCTACGAACAGATGATCGCTAACTAGGCGTCTTGTTGCAGAACCTGGCATTGCAGAGAAGACCGTCGATTAAAATTTGACAGGGTTTTCACCTATAGATTTTGTGATCCTTCAACGGGCCTCCAATTCGTGAGTCTTTTCTCAACAATGGTCTTTTCTCCTCACATATGGCACCGATGATTAAATGCAAACGTTTGCGGTGTACCGTTCTTGCCACAGTCTGACTGCATACCACAGCAACAGATATATATTGCGACTCGGACCTTGATATAGAAATCAGCAGGAGCAGCTATCTACTGCGAATATGTGTGGATATCAATGGTTTGCTTCTTCGGGTTCGACCGCTGGCTGAGAACAATCTAATGTTTAAATGTACAGAAGGGCTAGAGTAATTGTCGGTGCCGGTTACGGCCCACGAGCGCGTGAATAAGCGACAACATGGGTGCTTTTGACGACATCTTTTGTCTACGCCGGTATGATTGAACTGTCGCAACAGAAATGCGACAGAACAAGTACAAGTCGAATTTGTGCAGTTCGTTAAACCGGCGATTGGCGCTCTACTAGATCGCGGAGAATGGATAGAAAGGGAGAAGCAACGGGTAACACGCAGTGCGCGGACAGGCCCGCGACGCAGAGGCGACGGCCACCGCGGTGCTGGGCCCGCCAACGGGCTAGTGTTGTTCGGGACTGTACTTGGACTAGCGGGATGCGCCTGTGTGAAGGCACAGGCTATCGAGGATTGCAAGCTGACAACCTCGTTCGTAGCGGAAGGAGTGGTGAACGTGAGGCGGCTTAAATAGGATTCCAAAGCTTGGACAGTGAACGGGTTGCCCGCCGGCGATCGCCAAATGCACGAGCTCCGGCGGCCAGAAGACAAATGTTGGAAAAACGTTTAGGGCTCGAGTGAAAATTTACGCGAATAAATATTCCACGTGCACACGTGTTGCAGAATCGTTACCGTGTACACGTGTAAAGGTTGTCAGCAACACAGGCGAACCCGTCCTGTGAATCCCAACTGTCAATCGGATGCTTCCGTTGCGCAAACATCCCGCCCAGTCCTTTCGCTGCGCCACACCATCCTCCTCGCCAACAAGCGACTCCCACCTTCCCTTCCCCCGTCCACGTTCCCCCCGCCCGCACCCCGCCGCCCACCCACCCCCTTCGCTATGGACTACGAAATGTTCCAGATCATCTTCTGGAGCTCGCTCGGCCTCATCGTCATCCTTGTCCTCTCCGTCGGTGCGCTCGCCTCTATGGACCCTTCGACGGACACCCTGCTGTACGCCAACGACGCCCTCAAGAAACTCTAACTGCGCCGCCGCCGCTCGCGGCCAGCCGCACCGGCGCACGCGCCCGTGCACGCCCGCGCAGTCGCACACGCTTCGGGACGCCCCACGCGCCCGAGAGCTTGCCGAGACCGCGCGCAGCGAGCGCCGCGGGTCCGTGGCCGCGCCGCGTCTTGTAGTACAAATTAAACTACTCATCCTAACTTCATGCACTGCACCGCCCGTTTTTGCGTTTCTGCCGCTTGCGTCGTGCACAAATGCACGAGCGCGCCGACCCTTTCAGCTCCCGGCGATGGCGCTCGGAAAGCTCGTGTGGCTCGCGCGGGAGCAGAAGCGAAGGCTACTCGTTTATGTCGAGAAAGAGTCGACAACGGGGATGAGCACGACATGCTAGCAGTTGAGGACGAAACTCGAAGCGATGCATGCAATGCTGCGCTTTGTCAAAGTGACTCTCTAAAGAGCAATGATTAACCGCTGTGGTACAACCCCTCAACCGAATCACCACACCTCTGCTCGCCTCATCCCCCTTCCCCTCTCGCGTTAATCCATGCTTGACTGCCCGACTGCCGTCCCGAAAGCCCTTCACCACTTGCCTGTGGCAACCCAATTTGCTCAACGTCCGCAAAGTATTTCCTCATTGCCTCCTCCCGTTCCCCGATAGGCAGCTTCGCGATCACCTCCTCGTTCATACGCGCGAGCCCCTTCTGCAACGCGCCCTCCTCGGCCAGCGTCCTCCTCACCGCAAGCGCCTTAAAATCTTCTGTATACCGTCTCGTCACGTCCATCACGCAATCCACGCCCGTCGCCACGCAATAGTTGAGCTTCTTCTTCCACCCGCTCTCGTACAGCAGCGGCTTATCCAGCTCATTCTCGCACGAGTCCGCGTGCACCCATCTCCCGCCGCCCTCCCCCTCGGGCGTGTATATCTCCGTCCACACGTGGTCCGTCCAGTCGTGCACGACGCGTACGCGAAGCCCGGCCGCCCGCGCTATCAGCGTGAACGCCTGCGCCCACTCGCCGCACCGCCCTTTGCGCGTCTCCAGTAGCTTCCCCGCGTCGTTGTAGCGCGGGAACCGCGTCGTCGCACCGCACGCTTGGCAGTCGTGCTGCTCGACTCGCGAGCCGCCGTGCTTCAATTCATGATCCGTTGGAGGCGCCATCCCGACCAAGGCCGTTTCTTTGCCGCAAGACCAGCAGTCTGGGGAGTTGACCCAAGTGAAAAATGATTCTTTAAACCAAGTAAGCAGCTCTTTGGCAAGGGCAAGCTCATAGGTCGGGTAGTCCTTGCGCTGCTTTTCAAGCCGGTCGTTGGCTTTGAGTCGCAATTCCTGTAGCGGGGCTGTTTTTCTCGCCTTGTCTTGGAAGTCGGCATCTTCATATGCGCACACAGCCTGCTGGTACTTTGATACCTGCGAAAGGAATTCGCGTGTCTTTGAATCGACTTGGTGGCCATTGTCCGACGAAGCGCCCGCTACGGATTTCCTATTGCTGGAGTTGAGTGAAACTTGTTCGAGCGCTGCTTGCAAGTCTGACACACCCAAGGCCTTCGTCTCTTGTTGTACCTCATGAAGCTGTACTTGTCCTTTGGTACCATTTACGTCTCTACAAATAACAATATCTCCCGGATAGATTCCGATGCTAGCTAGTGTTCGACCTGCGTCAAGGTCGTCATTAGGAAAGAAGTGCTCTGTTCCGACTTGGACCTCAATTTGGTCAGGCGGAATGTCAGTCAAAGAGAAGAGTTGGTACCGAAAATCTAGTAGAGATGCGCGTGAAGGGTCTGCTTCAACCGAATGCATTTGTTCTGAGTCGGTGAACCGCACAAGAATTGCAGGCATTCTGCCTGGCAGGAAGAGATACGTGTCCGAAGGCGTCTTCAAAGGGAGAGAGGTGCCGAATGGGAAAGAGGAAGCGTGTGGTATAAAACTGGGAGCACAATTGCAAAACGCACCGCACGGGCAAAGATACTCCCCGTACCCCTTCTCACCGGCTTAATTTGGGTACTGTAATGGCTTAATTTGGGCACCATTCAAACAACAATCCTCCGCCCTTCCCGCCTTCTAAAAAATGCCACACTTCATCTCACATATTCACACCCCACACCCAGACAGTTGAGTCCTCCCTCCTCCTCTCTACACGCACGCTGAGCTGACGGTGGCATTATGCCACCGTCCATGAGAGCGCAAACGCTCGCAAACGAAAGGCGAATCAATAAGAGATAGGAGGAGCGTGCTCACCGTGCAAAGCTCTTTTCTTTAATACAGGAGGGCAAAAGCGCCCTCCAAGCTTCCAAAGAGACAGGCGTGTCCCGAACCACAGCTACAAGAATCAAATCAGCTTACGATGGCTCAAACCCGGAAGCGCTTGAGAAAATGCTTAATCCGGAAAGCAATCACCCTGGCCGCATAACTGTTGTTTCAATGCGAGGAAAAACTTGTCGTCGAACGGACCCTTCATGCCGCCAAGCACTGATTTGCAGTAGAAAACTCAGTAATGAGCATTGTACATGCCCGAATAGCCGCAGATCACTGTGTGAAATATGCCCATGGACTGCCCTCACCAGACGCAATCCGCTCTTTCCAGGCTCGAAACCGCTCCCTTGCCTACCGCGTTGCTGAAAACGTCTCCAGCGCTCGTCTTGCTGCTGAAAACCAGTCCCATGTATTGACTCTCAAGCAGGCCTTCGAAAAAGTTGCGCAAGAGCATCCGGGAATTTGTTTAGATCCACACCGCATTTGGAACTGGGACGAGACGGCCGTATCAGGGGGGGGGTATGGCCGGAAAGTGAAGTGTTACATCTCATCCAGTGCGCGTAGTGGGGTGTCAAAAAGCAGCATAAAGGACGCAGGAAAGCATGTCACAGCGGGAATTGCCGTAGCTGCTTGTGGGAATATTGCGCCCCTTTTTCTTCCGGCGTCGGGAAAAAAGGTTGTGAATGCTTGGAAGCAACCCCTCAGCAAGATTCACTTTACCAATTCATACGGGTCCCACACTGGCTTTGTGAGGAAAGATGGTTTCCGCCAGAAACCGCTCTCCACGTGACGAAATGGGGGTCCGTGGACCGCAAGATTATCGTCAAAAATGCTGAACACATCAACAATCATGTGAGAAAAGCTATCGATTCAGAAAACCATATTTTCCTCTTGGTGGACGGCCACAGCTCTCGAGACGGTTTGGAGTGGTTTGAAGCCTGTGAGAGAATAAATATTGTTGTCGTAAGACTCCCGGCAAACACAACCCATATTCTACAAACTTGCGACCAGTTTGTAAATCGAACATTTCAGCAAACAGTGCGCAGAATTCGGGACGAATTGTTGTCCATGAGCCATCTGTCTTGGGCCAACACTTCGTACAAGATCAAACTGGCAGTGGCCGGACACCAAGCGATCACGCCAGATGATGCCAGAAAGTCCTTCTCAAAATGTGGCCTCTGGCCCATGGACTACCGCTTTCTCGAGTTTGTGTCCTCCCCAGAGTCCTATAATTCCCCTTCAATTGTTTGCAAGAATACTCCAGTGAGTACAGTACGTGGCCATGCAAGTGAAGAAAAACTTGATGGTTCTCGGCTCCAAACAAACAAGTTACAAAGAAGAATCCATCAGCTGACAGACGGGAGACTGCCGGCATCCCGGTTGCTGGTAGAAGTCGCCTGTGTTCTACGATCGCACTATCGGGTCAACAAAATTTTGGTTAGCGAGATACGCGCGTCCAAGACAGCATCGGCGACTCGAAAAGCTCGTAAGAGGAGTGGCAGAATGCAAGGCGCGGCCGTGCTGACATCCGACGTCTCACAGCGGGTTTCAGAGACTGCATAGTATGCCAATGTTGATAAAGAAATCATAGCAGCTGTCCAAGCAGATGGGCGGAGTGTGTCGAGCACGACATCCGGTGATAAGGAAAATGTAGTGCCTACGGGAAAGGAGGAGGTTGTCCGCAATTTGGGAGTAGCTTTTGGACTTCTTTAGATGATGTCCCCTTAAAAAATGGCCTAGGCGCTCCCCGTTTTGTGCTCAGGGCAGGGGAGACAGTCCGGATGGAGATCGCTAACAAATTGCGGCACGAAGTTTGCTCGGACTGTCGCAACTCCGGTGAGTACGCCGCGGTGGGGGTGCTCGAATTGAGCCGGATGGCATCTGGGGCTGGCAGTGGTGGCTTTTTTGTAAGAAGAAATTGGCGAATACAGTGGTAAAATGAGAGATTTCGAGAGGTGTCAAAATGTGCCCAAATTGAGCCGGTGAGAAGGGTAGCACTTTAGGGAAGGAATGCAAGGCAATGATATTCCTACTGTTCGTAAAGTACACTCCAGTGTACTTCTGAAAGAAATCAAACTTCCCGGATATGTTCCGAAGTACACTACAGTGTACTTTGGGGACACAAAACATACCTTCCTTTTGCCCTTTTTAGCAGCCAATTGACGCCACATTATCATTCAATCAAGCTAGTCATTCTGCGTCTGGGGCTAGGCTTCCCAACACAACTTCAAGTTTTGAAAACGGATTTCAGCAAGGGCTGCTACGGCCTGCTGCATGCGCCTCACTCCGCTTGCCGCTTGCCCCCTTCCTTATGGCGTCTGTCTTCCAAGAAGAGCCTGACCATGCAGGTTCGAATCCGCCGACACCCGCTGCAAGAACAATCTCGACCGCAGAACGCCAAATGGCCACAGCTGGAGCGTCACAACGCAGGGGAACAGGCCTGAATACAGACGACAGCGCACGAGTACGCAATATAGTTCGAGGAAGAGCAAGGGGACGAGGCAGGGGGAGAGGACGAGGCAGAGGCGTACGAGGTGGTAGAGCTGCGGCTGCAGGGCGAAACTACGAAGACCCTTCCCAAGGATGGCAACTAAAAAAGCCGCGACTTCATCCGGTAATGTTGGAAAGGGAGTATTGTAATAACATTTTAGCAGAGCGTGCTCGATTTTTCGTCAGCTCAGCTGTCGGAAACACCAGAATTGAACTGCTGGCTCACAGTTTACCCTCCACGCGGACAGGGCATCTTGTCCTTGTATTGGAAGAACTACTGCAGCAATGCAAGGTTTGCATGAACGAGCGAATTGCTCTTTTTGAAACTGCATTTTCTACGATTGGTATGAATGACCTTTGTAGCATAAACACCCCCAGCGATAGGGGTGTATGCACAGTTCGACCGAGACCCTTGTCGATCGGGAAAACGGGGGTGAAGCAGGACACCAGCTAACGGCACCGGGAAGCGGGCCCGGGTAGCGTGGTAGAGTGGGAACGGGGAGGACGCCGGTACGCGCGAGCGGGTCGACGCCTCGACGCCCCGGCGCGGTACTGGGTAACGATCCAGTACCGACGGGCGGAGGCAGAGCCGACTCGTGGGCGTACCGCGCGCGTCCTCAACCCGCGCTCGGTGCCGCTCTAAGGTAATTAGCGAGCGTTACCTTAGAATAAGCGGGAAGTCGGACCTTGACGGTCGGTGGGTGACAAGTCCGTGCTTGTCCTCCTCCCCCGCCGCCGGTCCGCTCCATATTTAATGTACATAATAACCTATCATAATAGTACAGTACCGATGTACTGTAGCGACGTACTGTAGCGGTCGGTCGACACTGTAATACTGTCAGCCATCGGGGTTGACAGTACACGTGTGTGCGCGCTCTTCGTTCCGCGCGTACACGTGTACACGTGCGCCCCCTGTACTTGGAGGTACACGTGGTGGTACTGTAGAGCATCGAGCCCTACAGTAACCGATCCGATTCTGAGTTGATCTAAACTAAAATAAAGCCCCAGGGGGGGGTTATACTACACGGCCCCCCCCTTAAGCGGGGACGTCTGCGTCCACGGGTGCTTGTAGGGTGAGAGCCATGTCCGACGGCGTAGTCGATACGGTCCCTCCCGTTCGTGCTGGCTACTTCGCTGTCTGGTCGGTATCCTTCGTGTCCTGCCTCGCGCTCCTTTGCGCGCGTGCTGATCTCTCATCCCTTACCCTGGTGATTTTCCTTCCCGACGTGCTTCCCCTGTTTTCCTTGAAACCGTAGCGAATCCACTTTGCCAACGTCCACCCCAGCTCCTCTCGTTACCATCGAGCCACATTGAGAGGGACTGTCTTGGTGCTTCCGTCCGCGCCTCCGTCCTGTCTCTAGTCCGTAAAGACTTCTCGTAATCCTTCCGTCTCCTTCCCCTCTGATCCTCTCTGTGAAAATTACCCTCCCATGCTTTCTTTCCTCGCCTTTCCTCCGTCCGTAGTTCATCCGACTTCAGGCTCCGCGCGCGGTCGGGATGCTCGTGCCAGCTGTCCAGCGTGGGGTGCCATTGCGCGGGGAAGGACGGCGATGGGGTTTGCTACTTCCACGAATTGGGTGCCTTCCCTCTACCCATAGGGTGAGGGCGGGCGCGACATAGTTGCAGCCGGATAACCGCGAGAGAGAAGGCCCGGCTATCATGACGTGAAGGTTGTGGAGCCCGTGTCCGCTTGAGGCACCCTGGACGGCAGGGCCTCGTAGTACAGAGATACGGTTGTGCAGCGTGTGTTCCTGTGTGCTTTCCCCACCCCTCACTAGTTTCGCCCATTTCTTAACCGTCTGCAGAGGCAGTTATGGGGAGGGTACTGGACGCGCTGATGTAATATTCGTCACCAGAGCGCGAATACTCCCTCATTTCTTTTCGTGCGCTGCGTGGCGTGGCTCTCTTCACGTGTGCATAGTGACACGTTTGTCGATGGCCTACGGAACGACGGAGTCCGCCCCGCGTGGTCCGTGTCATCGACTCTAAGAGGGACTGTGCACCCTCGGGCACACCCCCGGGCCGGCGGCGCAGGTTCGTACGCGTGGGGTTCCCGCTTGCCGTGAAGTATCCGGTCCAGGGCTCCACTCCGCGCTGCGGTGCGGCGGAAAAAGTCCGCGTGGCAGCGCCTGGGCCTCGCAAGCTCGGCCCGCGGCGCTCCCCGAGGACTTTTTCCGGCGCTCCTCGCGCTCCGGTTCCACCGAGGCAAGGTCCCACGCGGGTGTCATCTTCGTCGCCCCCCCCGCAGGAAATCGGGGCGAGGGCAGAGCGTGCGGTATTCTCCTCGTCCACGCGCCCCTCGCCATTGGGGCGAGGGCGCGGCGCGCGGTATTATCCTCGTCGTCGCGCCCCTCGCCATCGGGGCGAGGGCAGAGCGCGCGGTATTCTCCTCTTCCACGCGCCCCTCTTTCTTTGGGAAGTAGCCGGGGAAGCCGACGTCGTATTGGTCCCGTCCGCGGCGGGTGGAACCGGTACGGTCCTGTGGAGGTCACTCCGGGGTCGCCTTTCGGGGTCGCTCTTCGACCGGGCGTGAGGCCGCCGATACGTCCCGAATTGTTCAGGGGGGGAGAGTAGGGCGATGAGCGATCGATTACGGTCTGGCGATTGAGGGGGGTCCGAAGGGGGAGACGTGTCGGACGAGTTTCAAACGCACGTATTCTCACAAGGGGGCGTGTCGCGCGCACGTGAGTGCCGCACCCTTCGGGCGGCTCTCGACGTCCCAAGGCCTTCCCTGCGACGATCGCCGCCTTTCTTGGCGGTCTCCTCATTTTCCTTCCGTCGGACAAAACGGCTCTGAGCCGACAGTACCCCATCGACGGCGGTGATCCTTTCGCTACGAGCGAGTCCCTAAAGCGGGTAATTCGAAGGAGGCGTACACAGCGCAAGGGAGATGTTAGAAGCGCCGGCTGTCGTGGGTTCGAGTTCTCCTGCGCCCCTCCGCCTTCGACGGCGGGGGCTCGAAGGCACCGGAGCGGCTCGCCAGGGGACGGCTCGGGCTTGTCGCTCGACCGGCAGGCGGTCGAGCGCTTGCGGAGGAGACTGTGTGGGCAAGCCGCTTGGTCGGCTTGGGGGTTTTGAGCGTCGAGAGTGCAGGGGGTCCGTCCGATGCGGCGTTCCCGTCGAGCTCGCACACTCCTCACCCTCCGGTGAAGGAGGGGCCGTGTGTTCCTTCTGGTGGTACCCGTTGTGCCCCCGTGCAGCGCCGTGGATTGGGACTTTTCTCGTAATACACGTGTACTGCGACCTTTTTCCGTCCGCCGCGCAATCAGAAAATCGTCCCAAAAATTGTCATAATTTCCCGCGAAAACAATTTCTGCCAAAAAATCAGAGCACGGTTCCTGATTGGTGCGCTGTCGTCTGAGGAAGAAATCTTCCCAAAATTAAATCATGGCATGCGCCGTGATTAGCGACAAAAAGTTCTAATTGGGGCTGACAGTACACGTGTGTGCGCATATATTGGTGCCCCTCCGACCGAGTTGCTCTCGCGCTTACGCCCCTTCCTTAACTATCCTGGCGACTGTTGAGGCGAACGCAGCCTCACTCGTCTGCTCATCTGAAAACGCCTTTTGCGCGTTTCCTCGCGCACGACCCCTATCGATAGGGTCATGACCACGTCGTCCGTCGGGATATCGGACCCGGATGCGGACTGAGGGCTCGAAGTGAGCCCGAACCTTCTCGGATATTCCGAGACACAAGCAACGGGCATTCTGGTCGCTTACTCTGCCCACCGAGGGGCTCTCGTGATTCCACCGCTGATCGCCTCGTTCGTCGGGCGCCCCTCCTCGCCGTGGTTGCTGGACTTAACGGATCGTCTGGCAATCCTGTTCGGGGGGGGTGTCGTCCGACTTTTCTGATCCGAACGGCGTATTGCAGTCCTCGTAATGTCGGTCATTACGAGGGCCCAACATTTTTTTCAGGCAGTTCGTACTGTCCTGTTGTTATGTCTCGCGTCCTTGACGTCCGAGAAGTCAAGACGACTTGACTTGAACGCGTCCCCGGCTGTGACCCTCCGATAGGGTCCGCCGACCTCCTTCGCTTCCCCTTTTTGTCTGTTCGTGCAGGCTGGGGTTAATCCGCGAAGGAGCGGTTGAGGGCCCCTCCCTTAAGCGTGAACGTCCGCGTTCCCGGTTTGGGTGAGGTCCCTGCCGGTACGTCTCCGGAGGCGTTGGGCGTAACGAGACACCAACTCCTCCGGGACTTGAGTCCGCGCAGTCCAAGTGGGCGCGTCGTAATCCGCCCACTTGATGAGGAACTCCGTAGTTCCGTCTTCCATGACTCGATGTCTCAGTAGCCGTTCGACGGCATACTGCGTTCCCGCGGTGACCTTATCGGCGAGGTCCCGCGGGGTCGTCGTACTTGCTCGTGGCGCGTCTATCGGACACGGCGCGTACACGCAGCGGTCGGCGGAGACTCGCTCGGTGACCCCATCACGATCGATCGTGATGGTTCGGCGGTCATTGGCGAGCACGCGGTAGGGTCCGACAGCTTGCGAGGCGAGCTTGTTCGACGTCTTAGCCCCATCGGTGGGGTTGAGATATACGTATTCTCCGGGACGGAGCCGGGAATTAATACGTCGTATGCGCTTATCGAAGTCGCGCTTGTAGCGGGCCTGCGTCCGACGCAAGCTCCCGTAGGCCTTTTGGATAGTCGAGTCCAAAGTCTTGAGGAACTCGGCACGTTGGTTCCCCCCATCGGAAGGGGGCGCGTCGCCGTCCGCCCGTCGGAGAGAGAACTCCGGCGGTGGCCTGCTGAGCACGAGCTCAAACGGCGTGGTGCGTGTGGTGCGATGTACGTGGGAGTTGTACGCATACGTAAGCGGCCCCACGTACACATCCCAGTCGTCCTGGTGTTCACCCACGTAATCCGGCAGCATCGAAGCGATTGTTCGGTTATATCGCTCGACTTGCCCGTTCGTCTGGGGATGGTACGCCGAAGTGTACAAATTCGTTATCCCCAGAACGCGGCACGTGCTGTTGAAGAACTTGGCATTAAACTGAGGGCCGTTGTCCGAAAGCAACGTGCGAGGGACGCCATACTTGAACACCCACGAGTCGCAGAACGCAACTGCGACCGTGTACGCTGTTATCGTGCGGAGCGCAACGACTTGCGTCAGCTTACTGAAGTGGTCCGTAATCACGAGCAGGAATCGTTTTCCTGTCTTTGTCTTGGGGAGCGGCCCCAAGATGTCGATTGCGAGGCTCTCGAGGGGCCTCGTAGCTGGAAACAACCTCAATCGGTTGAGATGTTTCCTCAGCTTGACGCGGTTCATCGCGCAGTTTCGACACCCTCGCACCGTGGCTGCTACGTCTGCAGCCAGGTGTGGCCAGTAGTACTCGCGTCGAAGTGCGTAGTACATACGGTTCTGGCCCGGGTGCCCCGCGATGGCCGGGTTGTGGCACAGGCGAAGGAGCCTGGCGCGAAGCGTCCGAGGTACCACCACCTGAACGATATCAGGGTCGAAGGGGTGTCTCCGTTTGAGCACCCCTTAGTGGTCCTCGAAGAACGCGGAGTCCCGGGACTCTGACTGTCGTGCCAAAACGGTTTGGCAGAAGTCATCCACGCGTTGCTCCTCGACTATCTCCTCTATCGTAAGAGGGGCCGGAAGGTCGTCCTGCGGTGGGGCGACCGGGGCGTCGAGCGCGCCAGCCTCGGGGTCTTCGGCGCGCTGGATGTCGCCGGCGTCGAACTCGTCGTTCTCCTCCCAAAACGAATTGGGTCGTTGGAGAGCGGGGGCTTCGTCGTCGCCTCTCGGTTCGTCGCGCGTCCGTACGCGCGACCTTGTTCGGGCTTCGGCTTGGTTCCGTGTCGTTACGAAGACATGGACGTCATGATGATCACAACTCGCGGTACCAGAGTGGTCCGCGAGCTCGTTCGATACGTCTCGAACTGTCGTGCCCCCGTCGAAAGTGGGGATGACGTCATCCACCTCGACGGTGGGGCGAGGGTCATGGGCGACCTTCGGCGACACGAGTCGTGACAGGGCATCGGGCACCTGATGCACGCGTCCGGGGCGGTACTGAATGGTGAAATCGTATTCAGCCAGACGTAGCCGCCACCGGGTGAGTCTTCTGGAACTCTCGGTGAGTGACATGAGCCATCGGAGGACGTCATGGTCCGTCCGTACGGTGAACTTCGTGCCTTCTACGTACGGCCGTAGTGTGCGGATGGCCCACACTACGGCGAAGCACTCGCGTTCGGTAGCGCTGTAGTTGCGCTCACTATCGGACAGTGAGTACGACCAATACCCCACGGGGCGCCAGTCGTTCGGCTCTTCGTGCCCCTGAAGTAAGGTGCAGCCGAGTTGGTAGGCACTCGCGTCACTGTCTATCATGTATGGACGACCGTGCCGGAGCAACGCGAGGATTGGCGGAGCGATCATGCACTCCTTAAGGTTCTCGAACGTCTGAAGTTGCAGCTCCGTGGGGTTATTGAAATCGGGATCCGAATCCTTGCGCGTCATGTCGGTCAGAGGACGCGCAATCTTAGCGAACCCCTTAACGAATCGGCGGTATACGTTACACGCCCCGAGGAACGAGCGCACTTGCGTCAACGTCCTTGGGAACGTGAACGTCTTGAAAGCGCCGGCCGCCGTATCAGCCACGCTCAACTTGCCTGGGGAGATGACGTGCCCGAGGTAGTGCACCTTCGGTCGGAAGAAGCTGCACTTCTTGAGCTTAAGGGAGATACCGGAACTCCGCAGTAAGCTCAAGACGGTATCGAGATGCCTCGCGTGTTCTCCGTGCGTACGGGAGAACACGATCACGTCGTCGAGATAGACAAGGCATATTTGCCAGCGGACTCCGGAGATTATTATGTCGAGCGCACGTTGGAAGGTGGCCGGTGCCCCTTTGAGTCCAAACGGCATGCCCAAGTGGCGAAACGTGCCCATGTGCGTCGTAAACGTGGTCTTATCCCGGTCTTCCGGAGCGACCGGGACCTGCCAATAACCGTAATTGCAGTCCAACGTGGTGAAGACGGCTGCATCTCCTAACGAATCGATGCAGTCGTCCATCCGTGGCAGCGGATACGAATCTGCTGCGGTCTTCACGTTGAGACGCCGGTAGTCCACGCAGAACCGAAGGGAGCCGTCTTTCTTCGGTACGAGCACCACGGGGGACGCCCACTCGGTGCTCGCGGGTTCGATAACCCCTGCGTTCAACATCTTGTTGACCTCCTTGGCGACCATTTCGCGCATGGCCGGGCCCTTCCGATAGGGCATAGAACGAATCGGTTTCGTTCCCGGTTCGAGGGGAATGCGATGCTCCGTGGCTTGGATCGTCCCAAGCGCACCGCTCCACAGACTCGAGTGCTTACGGAGCATCTCGAGTACGTGGCCACGGAGCTTGTCATCGTCGATGTATGACAGGTCGATCTCTTTTTCCCAATCTATCGGTGGATTTTCGGGATCCTTTTGCTGGGGGAGTACAGTACCCCTCGCCGTCGGTTGGCATAAAGGTGACCGTTCGTCCGGGTCGACCCCTCTGTCCCCGGCAGTGGTCTTATCGTCGGAGTTGGATCGGCCAACTCCTACCCCACCGACTTGATCGGTCAAGTCGGTCAGGTGTAGTGCGTGCGCGATCCCCTCTTCGACCGTACGTTCGGGAGTGAGGATCGCAAGGGGGTTGCGCTTCGCGTATCCCACGACGGTGTGCTTCGGAAGCCTCTTTTCTCGTCGTGAGAAATTCGCGACGATGACGTCGAAGGTCTGATTCGGTAGGACCTCCGCGACGCCATTCGTCAGCTTCACTCCATGTCGGTGTTGGAGTGAGGGCTTGGGCTCCAGGAACACGAGGCCCCTCCCCGCGGTTGTCACACGCACGCGGGCTTGTGACATCGCGGGGATAGTAACCCAGCGGGCGATTCGGATCGCCTGCGGGGCCTCCTCGCGTACGTCCGGCCGACCCGTGTGTCGTCCGTGTCGCCTGGTAGGGGGAGTCGACTCCCCCTTTCCGTCGACGATGGCGAGAGAACCGCCTTGGCGTAGCTCCATTCGTTGAGCTTCGATGTCGATACATCGCACGTGCGTATCGATGAAGGCCGTGCCGAGGAGGACCGGCACGGCGAGCCGGTCCGCGACTACGAACGGAATTCGGAACACCGTGTTCCTCAACCGCACGGCCAGGCGGACGACGGCTGAAAGCTTGAGGGGGTTGCTATTCGCGCCTGCCAATCGTGGCAGAGGTGCGTCGTGCACGACGTAACGCGTCCAATCGGGGGGAAGGTCGGCCTTCCTCACCAGATTATACCCCGAGCACGTATCAACGGCGATCGTGCGGGGTTTAAATGCATTTCCCTCTGTGGCTATCGAGCCGAGGACGTTGTAGATCTTCGACGTCATAAGGCAAATGACGCCGTCGACAACCTTCGGGGCGACCTTATCGGTGAGGTCGTTCCGCCGGGGCCTTCGATTTCGGTGCTGGCCCCGCTTGCGTTTCTTTCTACCCCTTCCTTGGGGCGTCTGCGGATCAGTGACGCCCCAAGGATTACTCGAGTCCGTACGACACGGACCTTTCTCCGGCGACCTTGGGCTCGCGGGAGTCAGGGGGTCGACCGAATCTTTTCGGTCGTCGTTGCCCCCGTCGCCATCGTTACGCCTCACCGGGACGTCGGCTGTCCCCGTGTCTTGTTCTCCTAACGTCAGGCCTTCGGAGGCCTCGACGTGCGCTCTCTCCGGTATCGGCATTACAGGAGCTCCCGTGCTCGCCTCCGATAGCGGGGGATGTATTATCGGACAATACCCCCCGTGTCCTTGGCGAGCACGCGGGGTCGAGTCTAGTTCGTGGGGAAAAGACGGCTCACGCGACCGCGTGTACGTAACCGTCTTTACCCTTTTTTTCGAACTACCTGTGCTATCGGAGCTAACCTCCTGGCTATCGACGGCCAGGTCTTCTTCGGGTAGCCGTCCGCGCGGGTCGGGACGATTCCCCCACTGCGGCTCAGCGGCCCTGGCGAAGTATTCGGGTACTTCCGGGCCTTGACCTGCGGCGTCCGGTCGTCGCAGGATATGGGGGGCGAAGCGAGTCGGCTCGCCTTCGTGACCCTCCGTGGGTAGAGGGTACGGATCCTCTACCCAGTCTTGCAGGTACATTATCGCATTTTGTACCTGTTGGGGTAACCGAGAACGGTCTCGGTCCCCTCTTTCTCCTTGACGGGGGTACCTTGTGTCCGCCTGCCGGTAGGCGGGTCCATCCCGACGATCGACTTCGTTATGACGGTACCCGCCTCCACGGGGGGCGAAGCGTGCGCCCCCACCCGGTCGGTTCGGGAAACCTTGACGCGGGGGACGACCCTCGCCCGCCGCTTGCCGGAGGAGATTACGCGCACCGGGGCGCGTCTCCATCTGGTAGCAGTAGTTCCTGTACGCCGTGAACATCCGTTGTTCCGGCGACAGGAACGGGCAGGCGTACATGGCGTGTCCGTACGTACGGCATAGCCAGCACACGTACGCGCTGCCGTCCGTTGAGGCGAAGGTCGCCGCGTGCCGCGCCTCCTCATCGGTGAGGAGGGGCACGCGAGGCGAGGCGCTTCCCTTATCTCGACTCGAGATATCGAGCTCGGCGACGCGGGGGTCCGTGCCCCTTGTCAGTCTCGGAGTGGCCGCGAATGCGGTCGCGTAACTCGATGTCGTTCCGGTCGACATCGGTGAGGGGGTTCGTGCCCCCATGGGCCCTGCTCCTTGCGTAATGAGGACAGGGTCGGCCTGCCACTCATCCTCCGCGATATGGAGGGTCGAGGCGGGCGAACTTGTCGCGTCGGACTTCGTAGTCCTGCCAGCCCTCCCTGTCGGTTTCGGATCCGGCAGAGGTAAACCGCGCCGAGCGCGGTACGTTGTACCTTCCGCCGTGGCGATACGGCGGATGGTCGGAAGATCGGTCTTCTGACTGCCTGGCAGCCTTTGCACAGTTTCGGATACTGCGGCACGGGTTGCTGGTGCAAGTCCCCGCACGAAGTAGTGCGCGAGGGACTGTTCGGAGAACACTGCCGTGCATCGGAACGCGGCAGTTTCTAACCGGTCCGCAAAGGTGCTCTCCATTTCGTGGGGTTTCTGTCGCGCCGTAGCGACAGCGTCGTACGCTTCACGTAACACGTCGTCCGTGAGGTAGCGTTTCAAGAATTGATTCACGAGCCCCGGCCAGCTCACGTCGTCGTGGAGCTGGCCGGCGCGGAGGCCACGCATCGTATAACTCGTATACAGGCGCTCCGCGTCGCGCTCGAGGAAGTGCGCGAGGACTCGTACCGCAACACCTTCGGTCAGGTGTTGCGAGTTGAAGGTGATTCGGATATCCTTCAAGAACGGCAGCAGCTGGATCGGTTCGGTACCGTCGAAGCTGCGCATCGTGGGACGGATCCCACGACAGCGTTGGACGTACTTCGCGATCCGTCCCGCGTCACCGGAGGTAACAAGCCTCGAGGTGTTATCCAAGCGGTACATACGATAGTCAGAAACGGCGCTGAACTCTTGGATCATCGTATGTACCGGCTCGAGCCCGGGTTCAGCGGGACCCAGCGTGCCGAAGGAGGTAACCGGTAGCGTACGGACGTCTTCCGGACCTGGATGCTCGGCGTAACTCGCCGGCGGGTAGCCGCCCCAGCGTGGATCCACGGAGAACATCGGTTCTCCGGATCCGCGGGCGGCTCCTCCACGGTCCTGTTCGTCCGCGTACGATACGCGGTCCACTTGCCGCCTACTTCCGGCGATAGGCGGCAAGGCTTGGGTCTCAGACGCGAAGTTCGCGTCTATCGGAGGACGGCTTCCTTCTGCAGTCCGACTGGTAGCGGCACCAGTCGGACGCCAACCTTCGGACGCGGCGGCGCTCGGAGGTACGGTACCACCGGGCCATCTCGAGGGGGCACCGGGTAGCCTTTCGGCCATGGTACGTTCCATGTCACGAGCACGCCGACGGGTGGCGTCGAGCTCAGCGGAGAGGTGCGCGACCGCACCCAATTGCTCTGCGGACGGAGAGGTTCGGTCCTCGGGTCGTCTCACCGAGGTCGGCCTCTCAGGGCGACCTTGCCCGGACGGTCCGGGCGAGGCGAAACGGGAGTCTTCGACGAGCACTATCCGCGAGTGTAACTCGTCGATCAGTGCTCGGAGATTCTCTAAGGACTGCGTCACTCTATTGAACCTCCCTTCACGCAGGGAGCGGAGTTCGGCCATACATCGAGTGTATACATGGTCCGATACATCGATCCGAAGGGAAGTACGGACTTCCTCGATGTATTCGGCTATGCGTTCGAACATCGCCGCCGCTCTTTCCTCGGAGGATCCGAGCGACGGTTCGCGGTCACGAGGACCTGCGTCGCCGTCGCCCGACGGGGCAGATGGGAACTGCACAGCGGCCGGACTCAGATCCGCCGCTTCGGAGCGGATCGAGGGCTCAAACTCTTGGCTCATCTCGACGCGATCGGTTCGCGGAGGGAAGCGGAAGTCTTCTCGGAGATCGGACTCCAGGGTCTTCTAGGTCGGGAGACCACTGTAGCATAAACACCCCCAGCGATAGGGGTGTATGCACAGTTCGACCGAGACCCTTGTCGATTGGGAAGACGGGGGTGAAGCAGGACACCAGCTAACGGCACCGGGCAGCGGGCCCGGGTAGCGTGGTAGAGCGGGAACGGGGAGGACGCCGGTACGCGCGAGCGGGTCGACGCCTCGACGCCCCGGCGCGGTACTGGGTAACGATCCAGTACCGACGGGCGGAGGCAGAGCCGACTCGTGGGCGTACCGTGTGCGTCCTCAACCCGCGCTCGGTGCCGCTCTAAGGTAATTAGCGAGCGTTACCTTAGAATAAGCGGGAAGTCGGACCTTGACGGTCGGTGGGTGACAAGTCCGTGCTTGTCCTCCTCCCCCGCCGCCGGTCCGCTCCATATTTAATGTACATAATAACCTATCATAATGGTACAGTACCGATGTACTGTAGCGACGTACTGTAGCGGTCGGTCGACACTGTACTACTGTCAGCCATCGGGGTTGACAGTACACGTGTGTGCGCGCTCTTCGTTCCGCGCGTACACGTGTACACGTGCGCCCCCTGTACTTGGGGGTACACGTGGTGGTACTGTAGAGCATCGAGCCCTACAGTAACCGATCCGATTCTGAGTTGATCTAATCTAAAATAAAGCCCCAGGGGAGGGTTATACTACATTGGTGTCTATGAGCGTGATGAAGTAGTGCGTGTTGTGTGTTGATCTGGGTTTGATCGGTCCACACACATCTGACGGAAGACTGTCTCCGATTTGCGTTGTGTGTTGGGTTCGGCGGTGTGGTCTTATGGTGATTTCGCCATTTATGCAGGCGCTGCACGTGATTTGGGCGCTGCAGTCAGTGATGCCTTTGGGCATTGGGGGAAATAGTCCGTTTTTGGACATGGTGGTGATTGTTTTCGGATGTGCGTGTCCGAGTTTGAGGTGCCATTCGTGCAGGAGCTTCTGCGTTGCAGTGAGTTTTTTGTGGGTCTTGGTGGGGGCTGCCGCTGTTCGCAGTTTGGGAGTTGGTTTTAGTCGTGCCGAATATTGCAGTGTGTCTTTTTGTGGGTTGTCGGCGCTTTGTGGTTTTGGTGCGCGGGGTGTTGCGGTGGTTTTTTATTGTTTGTTACGGCTTTATTCGGGCGCTTGTATGTTCGGGCCCCTTTCGCCGTTGCTGTGTTGTCTTGTTCGATTCTGTATTGGCCTTGATGGTATGTGGCCGTGAGTTGTGCTGGCGGTAGCTTGATGGGTGCGTGTAGCTGTGCCCTGTTTCTGCTGAATGTGACATCGCCGTAGACAGTCAGGTCGTGCACTGATAAGGGATTTTCTTTGATCTTCGGTGCGTGTACGGCTGGGATTTTGATGTCGTCATTCTTCGTCTTGATCTTGATGTGGCCGGTGTGGGTGATGTTCGCGTAATTTCCCGTGGCGGTTTGCGTTAGTGTTCCGGTGCTTCTGTGCATTGCCGCGTGGGGTGTAGCGGTATGTGTTGGCGTCGCACCGGAGTCTAATATAAATGAGTGCTTACCGTCTGTGGGGCTTTGTTGCTCTGCGATGGCGTCTTCAAGGGACTGTAGTCGCTCGCTGAGGTGGTCCACTGTGTCATCGTTGTGGTCGTCGTCGGCGATCGCGGTGGCGCTGTGGGCGTGTGCTGTCTGGGAACGTTTCTGGTATTTGCGCGCGTAGCAGTTCTCAGTGGTGTGTGTGACACTTCCGTGTGTGTGGCACCACATTCCTTTGCGTCCCGTTGGTTTCTCATAGTGCAGTGTTTTGTTGGCTGGTTGGCGTGTGGTAGTAATTCTACGAGTGGGTGCTGAGTGTCCCCTTCTGGTTCGCGGTTTGTATTCTTGCTGGTTTGTTGCGGTGGGTACGTTGGTTTGGATCAGCTGGACCTGGTGGATATGGTTTGTGAATTCCCTGATTATGGTCGGCGGGTTGCATGCTAGTATCATCGCGAGTGATTGCATGTCCGGGTGGTGGGCTAGACCTTGGACCATGTTTCTCACAGTTGTTCTTTCAGCCTCAATGTTAGGGTATCCTGAGACTTGCATCCTGTGTCTGATGTCGCGGTGTTGTTGTACGTAGTCCGTGAGCTCTTGCTCTGACGTGTACTTGAGTGTTCTGGCTTCCGCGTCCGGTAGTTCATGGTTTTCTATTGAGAAAGTGTCTACTGCTTGTTTCACAATTGTGCAGGTGGTGTGTGGTTCATATCGTAAGATATGTGGTGGTAGCAGTTGTACCACGTCCGTGCTGATTCTTTGCAGTATTGCCTTCCACAGGACGTCTTCTCTCTTGCGTTGCTCACTCTGTTGCGCTGGATCGGCGCTCGGTGGGATCGAGTTGGTGAGTTGGTTTTGTGCATTGATCGTTCGGACATGTATCTCTAACGCGTCATACCAGTACGCAAAGTTCGATCGGGTTTGCTGTGGCAAGTTGCCGTAGATGCTTGTTTTGTCTTTCATCGTTGGGATTGCAGTGCTTGATCGTGTCGTTGTTTCAGCTTCAGTTTTTTGCTTGACGAGTCGAAGGATGTCGCGGCTTGTGTGAGCTTTGTCTTGCAGTGCGGCTCGTCTTCTTGCGCGTTGTGTGCGTCTGTTAACGTCTTCCGTGGTGGCTTGTGGTAGGAGTTGACGGATCGTGTTCAGTGGTGCGTGGGGCCCATAACCTGTGATGACCACTGAGCAAAAGGGGAGGTGCCGTTGGCCAACGACGTGAGGGGGGAATGACTGAGAGTCCTATGAAGGAATCATCAGAGAAGGAATCATTGACGTGTGAGCTGGTGATAGGGTAGTGTGGGAAGAAGGATACTGAGCGGTGTGGTTTGAACGGTGTGGTTCGAACTCGCGTGCGCAGCAATAAAAATGAGGCCCATAACCTGTGATTCCAGGAACACCGATACCCCCGATCCTCTCGGGAGCGGGGGAAAACGGCGACTTTATTGTTCAAGTGAGTGAGGTGCTGTAATGCTCTGCCTTATTCTACGTGTGCCTTACTTTCTTGGCTCTGGATGGAACCACATAGAGCATACAAAAATGTCCCGACCGATGGACTTACGATATTTCGCCTTCAAATCGGCACACGGGCATTTCCTACAGTAACGGTACAGCATGTCTTTTTAGTCGCTTCGAATCTACACCCTCTATCCACTGTACTACAGTATACAGTATGTGAGCCTCAAAGCGAAATGTAGAGACGCTCAGTTACGGTAGAGAGGGTCCACAAACCCTTTGTGCAGTGCCGAAAAATGTCTAGGGACACCATCAATACTCACATTCCTGGCATACAGTATTGTAAAGGCCAAATTTGAGGTGCGTCTAGTACTGTAAAAGCAACGAGGAGATCGAATCCGGGGTCGGATTTAAAAGATCGAGACCTCATTTACATGATATTTATAAAAAGCTTATTTATGGGTGTTCCACCGTATAAGGTACACAGCAGTTTCTTTAAAACATCGCTCTACACAATGAAGTATCTCCCGCAAAAAGACTGGCAAAGGAAGTAGACGCATATAAAAGGAAGGCGAAAGCACAAAACATGCGGTAGCTCACTTCGAAACAGCAAAAAATGCCTCGCGGTACGCATCTGAGCCAGCATGAACAAGGGCAGATCCAAGCTCTTCGCCTCAACAATTGGACAATTAGGCGAATTGAAGCGCATCTCTCGCGCTCCTGTAACGTCGTGGCCACGTTGTTAAGGAACCCAGACCTGTACGGGAAGAAAAAGGCCCAGAAGGCCCTCCGAACTCACGGGAACGGCTTGAAGTGCTCTCTTGCGCGAAGCCCACAAAGGTCATTTGTGTTCTTCAGAGTTGGTTCAGACCCTTAGTCTTCCTGTAACACCATCTACTGTGCGAGATATCCTACGCGCCACACCAACTATCCAGTACAGCAAAATGGTCCCCGCTCCGATGATGTTCGCGAGACACAAAATTGCACGGGAGCAGTGGTGTCGCGAAAAGGTCACTTGGACGGTATCGGATTGGATCAATGTGGTGTGGTCGGACGAAAAAAAGTCAACTTGGACGGTCTGGATGGGTTTGGGCACTATTGGCACGATTTACGGACCGACCAGCGGATGTTCTCAAAACAGCAGCAGGGTGGGGATTCTGTAATGGTTTGGGGCGCTTTTTATGGTACTAAGAAGTGCGAGCTCGCCGTTTTAAATGGAAAGCAGGATGCTATTAAGTATATAGATACATTCGAGTCCTATCTTTTGCCGTTTGTGGATCAAGAAATGGGCCCAAGTTGTGTGTTTATGCAAGATGGTGCATCCACACACCGCGCTGGACGTACTTTTCAGTGGTTTGACGAAGAGGAAATTCCTCTCTTAGAGTGGCCTGCCAGGTCACCTGACCTGAATCCTATCGAGAATTTATGGGGCATCCTAGCGCGAACGGTTTATGGACACCAATTAGTCGATTTAAGGACGTGAATGAGCTTTTAGAAGTTATAATGGAAGCATGGGACGAAGTTCCAGAAGAATACCTGGAAAAGCTTGTTTGTCCGTTCCATGCAAAAGCGGTGCTTTGAGTGTGTAATGGCAAAGGGAGGTCCGACGAAGTACTAGGAGCGATGTAGTTGTGAAAGACATGCGCTGTACCTTATACTTTCACACACCCATAAATAAGGTTTCTATAAATATCATGCGAATGAGGTCTCGATCTTTAAATCCGACCCCGGATTCGGTCTCCTCGTTGCTTTTACAGTCCTAGACGCACCTCAATTTTGGCCTTTTCAATACTGTATGCCAGCAATGTGAGTATTGATGGTTGTCCCAATACTTTTTTTCGGCACTGTATCAAATGGACTGGCTGATTTGCAAAAGCCTTATCGTGAAGAGCTTTCGAATTCTGAAATCGAAACATTCAGTTGGGACTACCAACAAATTGCAGCCAATATGAAAGGCTTTCTGTTATTGCCAGGTCTGGCGAATCTTATTACTGTATCCGCTTATTCTATCGCTGTACTTTTGATAATGTACGGTGGGCTTGCCACCATCCATTCCTAGTCTTTAGATTGATACCAGGCCGACCGGCGGCAGTAGGTAGAGTCAAATGTCTTCCAGCTTCCCGGCTTGCATCTGCAATTGTTCACAGGATCATGCAAGTAGGTTCTCCACAACTGGCATGGCAAGAAATGGTCGCAAACCTCTTGAAAGTTGCTAACCATCTCACACAAGCTGTCGGGGCTTGCCTTTTTTCGCTGCGGAGCAGTTTCCTCGTAGTCGACCCCTAGAAAGTCGAATGTTTCGTGCATGGTCCTTTCTCTGTGGTAGAGGTAGTCCTCATATCGCACGATGCTCATATCCTTGTCCCGTCGTAGCTTGCGAGCTGCACTTGCCAGCAGTTCATCACTGCTGGAAAAGTCATTCATGAGCCCGTGCAGACCTCTCATGTTCTCAATTTTGATTCTGCACTTTTGATCACTGTCCTTGGCGCAAACCTCTTCATCTGCTCTCAAACCCTCCACGACGGAGGAATCGTTTAAAAATCTGTGTCGATACTCACCAATGGCTTGTTTGACTATGTTCTCACGATATTGCCATATGATTCGAGTGTCATATTCTTTCACAAAGTTTTGCCACTGCTCTGGCATGTTACCTATGTGCCACGGGCGAATTTTAAAGCCGGGGATCTTTCCATTAGCAATCCCTAGATCCATCAATTCACGAGCTTTCTGAAGCGCCAATTTTGAGTCTCTTTGGTACTCCCCGTGATCCAACGGCTCGAGACGCTTGACTTCAAACTGTGAATGTGCTCGAAGCTCCGTTGTGAATGCTGTGCTACCTGAGTGTCCCATGAAGACGACCAGGAAGGTTTTTGCTCTTGAGCGGCGTTCCGACTTGTGCTGGTAAGCAGAGTTTCCTCCCGCTGATTTGTCAATTCCAACGGTTTGTAACACTGTTTCTGTACCCTCAGCCCCATTTGATCCTTGGCTTCTGGATTTGTTCTCAGGATATTGCGGGTCAGATGGCTCCTGTTCAATGGTTGAGTTTGGACTCTGAGTGCTTGAACTATCGGCATTGTCCTCACCATCTGTATGGACGTCAATTTTTGCCAGGGACTCTTCTACGGGCTCAAGAATAGAAGGCGCCGTCTCCGAATCTTCGATATCTTCGCTTTGTCCGCCTTCCTCACTCCAAGTCTCTTGGAGTTGCGGTTCTGGGCCATCTTCTCTATTAGCATTGCGCTTTTCCATATCCTCAAACCCATCTTCTTCTTTATCTGAAAGAGGTTCTTCCACAGGTACCGCTTCTGCAAACCCTGTGACTGCATTTCCGCCGAGCTTGACAGAATTGGCTTCAGATGAGCCCTTCTTCGGGGTGGATTGTTTGTTCGCGCCCCAGATGCGCCAAAACTTGTTTTCGAATGACAGGCCGAAGAGACAGAGAGAGAGGATAGCGACTATAATAAATGCTGGCATACGCATGTGTGTTCTTTGAATTGCAGCCATTGCGAATCCGGGTTTCGGAGTTTCTGCTGAAGGGGAGGAAACGTCAGGCGCGGTGGTTGAAAAGTGTGGTGATGGTTGGTTTGGCGATATGCAGGGGCTCAAAGAGTGTTTTTGTAGGCTCGATTCCAAGAAGGAAAGTTATAGAACGGCACGAATGCTTTGACCAAAGAAGAAACAAGCCTGCAGTTGGCTTGGGACGGGAAGCTTCTGTGGACAGTGCGTGCTTTTTCGCTACCTCAGGCTCTACACATGGAAGAAAGAATAATATATAATAATCTTCGCACAATACGTAGATCTCTTGCTTGTGGTGACACTTGTAGGATTACAAGAAACTAGAACGATACACACTAGGGCGTTCATGATAACGGCACGGTGAAGCCATGTGACTTATTTTATCGGGGTCAATAATCGCGAGGAATGTCAGAGAAGACACTTTGTGCAATGAGGTGGACACTACAGGATGAGGCCCGGTCAGGCAAGAGGTCTCAAGGAAAGAAATACAAGCTGTCAAGAAGCTCGCATCGAGCAGGGCAAGAATCTGTCCAAGTCATCATATCCAGGAGAGCGCATGGCCCCTGCAGTGCTGCCCGGATCCTCAACCGCCGTCTTAGCGGGCAGCATAGGACCGACCGTGCTTACTTTCCTCCCGCAGCCAAAGAAGGGAAGAGGGTCACCAACTCTGGAGAAACTGCCCCATCCGACGAAAGATTCCCTCGCAAGCCTCCCTCGCAAGCCTCCCTCGCAAGCTGCATTTATACATCGTATCACACATCGTATCACTTGGCCATTCCGGAGCATACACGTGTCTGCCCGTTACCCCCCCACTTTCTGCCGCCTGCTGCCGGTGTCGTGCTCATCACGCCATCCCCCTCGCCCCCTTTCCCCAAAACCCCCAAAATCCCCAAAACCCCCCCCCCCCCCCCCCCCCCCCTTCCCCCCATCCCCGTCAACTCGCACCGTGTCCAGGTTCCGATCCGCCGCACACGATCACAATGTCTACGCGCCGCAGCTCGCGTTCCGCGTACAAGTCGCTGGTGGAGCTGGAGCGACGCGCCAAGGAGGCGGAGGCGTCCGCGGCGGGCCCGCTGTGGGGCGAAGAGGCGTTCGCGGACAACGACGACGACGACGCTAGCTTCGACGCGGAGCGGCTCTCAGACGATGGCGAGGTGCGTCAATTTTTCTGCGGAGCGCGCGAGGGAGCTGGCGAGCGAGGGCATCGTGCACGTACTGACGGTGTGCGACACATGCGCGGCAGGACATAATTGACTCGGACTTTGACGAGGCCGAGGAGAAGGGAGGCGAAGACGAGGGCGAGCGGGCGGAGAAAGCGGTGCGGCGGGTCGAGAAGGTGGCGGCGCGGAAGGCGCGGGCCGGGAAGTACGTGGACCCGGGGCTGAAGCGAAGCGCGGGCGGGGCGGCGGCGGGGTCGCGGGGGGTGAAGAAGGTGCGGAAGGGTGCGGAGGCGGGGAGGGCGGGCGGGCATCGGACAAAGTCGCTGCGGAGGAGCACGAAGATGGCGTCTCTGCGGGCGGCGGAGCAAAGAGAGAAGCGCGAGGTGACGGAGATGGAGCGGAGAAGGAGGAAGAAGTTGCGCGAGAAGGAAAAGCCGGAGATTAGGGTGCTCTCGCAGAAGGAGATGCTGGAGGAGGCGCGCGAGACGGAAGTTAGGAATGGGGAGAGCTTGAAGGAGCTGCTGAGGCTGGAGGAGGAGAAGAAGAGGGTGCCCCTGAAGAAGAAGGGGAAGGAGGAGAGGATGTCGGTTAGGTCGGCGAGGGAGGGCGAGACGGTGTCGTTTACTCGGAAGGACGCGGATGCGAAGAGAGAAATGTTTCCGCATTTGTTCTAACTTTGTGCATTTGGGGTGGGAGGTTGCAAGCCTAAGTAGTTGTTATATAGTTTGTCTAGCGCTGCCTAGGGTCGAGGTAGGAGGGGTGTTGCGGGAGGGTGGAGTAGGTACCGAAGAAGAGCTCGATAGCGTGTGGATAAACCTCCTGTCTGACGAGGTCGCCCAAGGCAGCGGCATCTCTAGTATCGGCGGCAATCCACCTAAAGAAGCCCGAGGACGAGTCGCGCCTGGAGCCCTTGCTTGCCACGAGCTCCCTCGGTGCGGCGGGCTTCCAGCGAATGTGATGCGTGCCGACGACGCGTCCGCGGCGGTCCGAGTGGGTGTAGGTCTTGACGAGGGCGCGATCCTCGAAGAAGTGGTTGTCAGCGAAGGCGAAGACGACCTGGAAGTCGCGGGGGTGGGCGGCGCCCGGGACGGGGCGCACGTCGACGTCGACCAGGGCGCGCAGCGCGTGGCTGTCGGCGTTGGTGATGAGCATGCCGAAGGCCGGGTGGTGGATGAGGGCCTTGAGCCAGAAGTAGGCGACGGGGGCGGCCACCTCGCGGCGGCGGTCGAAGATGGCGGCCTGGATGGCGAGCAGCCTCGCGCGCGCGGCGCGCGGCGCGTGCGCGCCGAGCTGCGCCCCGACGTCGTCCAGCTTG
>NW_005178510.1:21874-37494 GCF_000350225.1 Chondrus crispus | reverse complement strand
CCGGTCGGCCGCTCGACCCTCTTGGAGTCCAACTGGATTCAAGCCCCGTGGAAATTTCGGTTCTCCAAGTTCCTGCACGAGTACAAGGTCGCCTTTTGTAGCTGTAGGGGGTGTAGGGGCCCAGGGAGCGCGGGCGCGGCGTACACTAGACTACTTCGGGCCGCTAGAAAAGCGCCTCGAAGCGATCCGTGAGTCCGGCGTCGACTTCCGCGTCGCAAGCGGCGGCGGTCGTATGGTGTGCACCATGGATAGGTATGAGGCCGATTGGGGAATGGTCGAGAGAGGCTGGGCCGCCCATTGTTTGGGCGATACCGAAAACATTCAGACCTTTTCTTCCTCAGTTGACGCCGTGCAGGGCTTTTACAAGGATGAAGAGATGACTGATCAGTACTTTCGGCCGTTCGTCGTCGTGGATGACAACGGCGATGCCGTCGGACCCATTCAGGATAACGACTCAGTGCTGTCCTGGAACTTGCGCGGCGATCGCCCCATCGAGATCTCGACCGCATTCGAGGCTGAAGAGGGTGAGTTTACCCACTTTGATCGCAAGCGCGTCCCGAAGGTCCGCTACGCCGGCATGATGCATTATGATGGCGACGCTGGTATTCCGAAGCGCTTCCTCGTCTCGTCACCTCAGATCGAGCGCACTGTCGCTGAGTATGGCGTGAAGAACGGCATGAAGCGTTTCTCCGTGTCGGAGACGCAGAAGTACGGCCACGTCACATACTTTTACAACGGGAATCGGGCCGCCAAGTTCGACGAGAACATGGAGAAATACACGTGCGTGCCGTCGTACAAGCAGCGCGAGCAGACCAGGCCCTGGATGAAGGCAGCTGAGATCTCGGACGAGATCGTTAAGGATCTTGACGAGTTTAAGCCGGATCTTATGGTCGTCAACTATGCTAATGGAGACATGGTGGGGCACACGGGGCACATGATTGCCTCGCGTATGGCGATGGAATGCGTGGATCTGTGCCTCGCGTGTGTCATACCGGAGATTATTAGCCGCAGAGGGGTGGTAGTGCTCACCGCCGATCATGGCAATTGCGATATCATGGCCGAGTGCGGAAAGGACGGAAATCCGAAGCCGGGGTCGCAGCCTGAAGAATGGAGGGCGAAGGTGTCGCACACGAAGCAACAAGTGCCGTGCGTGGTGACTGGGAATGTGATTGAAAACTACGAGCTCAACGAATCTGCACGGTGGGGCGACGACCCGGACTGCATGGCTGCGGGTATTGCTAACCTGGGAGCTACAGTACTCAATTTGCTGGGGTTAGAGGAGCCCTCTGACTTCCTGCCATCGATCCTTAAAGCGAAGGCGTAAGGTATGTCTTCAACTGAGTGGACGACTTGCCTAGTGAAATTTAGTGCGTTTTCCCTGATTTTGTTTGTAACTGACTGCAACGGGAGCGTTGAGTTAGATCTAGTTGGATAATAAGGTAAAGATGTTGCGAGATAAAATTGACACAAATGTGAGAGTGAGCTGGCGATGAGATTAGTACGAGATGAATGTGGAATAACAAAACTGTTAGGTCTTATTCGTTTTCAAACGGGATAACGAGCCCCAAAATGACCTCCTCCCTAATCGAGGCGAGCATCATCGGGATTTCCTTAAACACCTTCCGCTCGACCAAGTACATAGGGAAGAGTGGAAACGGCATGGCGACGAGTTCATAATCGAGTCTCACTCCCCTCTCGACCTCGCTAACCGAATAACTCCCGACAAACTCCGAAAAGTCTCTCCCCTCGACCCTCGAGAAGGAAATAAATCTGTCCTCCTCCCTCTCGTGCACCTAGACCAGCATGCGCGATCTGAGTCCGAGCTTGTTCGAAAGGATGCCGACTTGGTCCAGATACACGACGCTATCGCGGTCCTCGACGGTGCTGGACACGATGTTAGGCATGTAGCGCTCGATGCGGTCGTACGACGTGAGGACGCGCCACACGCGCGCAGGCGTGGCCGCGATGTCGACGCCGCCAACCACGCGGCGGCGGCGGCCCAGTGACTCCGCGCGCAGCGAGACCTTGACGGGGTGGTGGCGGTCCGCCGGCACGGTGGACGGCACCCGGATCACCTCGTCCTTGAGGACGCCGGCCGCGGAAGTCGCGCAGAGAGGGGGATGAGGGGCCGCCACGCGGCGCGCAGTGCGGCAAGGCGTGGCCGCCACGCGGTTGCGCCGGCACGCATGGGCCAGCGGCGGCGGGCGCGCGGAGAGACGGACGGGGAGAGAGGCTTAGAAAGCAGGGCGCCGAGACATTGTGGGGTGAGGTGCGGATGAAGGGCAGGAGAGAGGGAGTGCTCGTTGTCGTCCGGCTGGTCTAGCGTGCTGCCGGTCGAGGCGGATAGGCGCTCGGCCTTGTACTGGTGAGCCCGAATTCACAACTTGTAAACTATGACTCCCTAATGCCTGCATCTCGCTTCTGCTTCTCGAACTTGTCGATAGCCTCTTCCAAACCCTGCTGACACATCTGAATTATGCGTTCACCAGCCCCAGCATCCTTTACTCGTTTGAGGCGCAGAGTTCGCTTTTTGATCATTTCGTACCAGTCTTCGTTAACCATTTCGTCGGAGAGAGGCGTGGGATGTTTTCCTGCCCCCTCCGTCGTACTATGCGCGCGGGCAAGCATTTCCCTTACCTCTACCCAGCGGTTTTGGGTCTCCACTCGCATTTCTTTTATCTCCTCACCAGCTTGCTCAAACGAAGAACTTCTTCTTTTCTTCCCGGATGAAGATGTAGATTTTCCAGCAGACCCGTACCTCCCTCCTCCCTCCATTCCCGCAGCAAAAGTTTTCAAGCTGACATCTAGCAAAAAATGGTCGGGCTCCTTCGTATCTAGACGACACACGACGAAAAAAATCCACACACGTTTCATATCTGCTACTACAACATTTCCCTCCTTATCGTGTGGCCACAAATAGTTCGGGAAGCTCTCCGGGTCATTGTTACCAGACCTATTGTAGTACTCAAAGCGTTGAGTAAACATCGATCGCGTCCTCTGGTACACATCCTTCAGTGTCTCAGCTGACCTTGCGCAAAGGGGAGGGTCTGCGGAACATACCTCTGGCACGGAAGTTGAAAAATCTTCCTCGTACGATACAGATGCATCATTGAAGCGCTTCGCTATTTCTCGCCAAAGATCTTCACGAGTGAAGTTTGCACGAAAATCTTCCAACGTAAGCGCATTGTTTAAATCTAAAAGAGCTTTTCGAGCATGCGAATCATCACCCAAAATGACACAGAGTCTCGCGAACTCAGAGAGCGAAAACAATGGAGCGTTCTTGGTGGTCGTACTTTGCCGAGATTTTGCCTGTGCTAATTCCCCACCATCTCCGACGCCGCGGTCCCCACACTTTCTTAGAGCCTGTACAATATCCTTCAATGGAGGAGGTGAATCAAAATCATCCTGGCTTCTCTCGCAATCCTCAACAAATTTATGAAAGCTGCCACATTTTTTGTTTGATTGGCACGTCAACTCAAATGTATACCCATCTTTCCCCCTGTGCCGCACAAACAGATAATTGCGGTAGACGATGTCCATTTTGTTACCCCAAGTTCTCAGTTTCCATTCCTATGCTATTTCGGCGTTGGCCTTTTTGGTCATTCCGGAAAAGAACGTAAACATTTTCGTACTTCCAGGTATGTCTTTGACACATGTATCTCCATCTGCCTGTAATAAAGCCCTCGGGTGCAGTGGAGAAGCACTGTCAGTGTAACTAGAGTAGCCACATCGCGGTTCTTCCAAATTGGACGGTGGTGTGGTTATTTCATCTTGCAGCGCTTTAGAAAGTACAGTTCGCCTGGGAGATCGCCTTGGAGATCGGCGTGGGTATGGGCGTGAGACTGGCGCAATATCCATCACTTTGAAGGGGAGAGGGAGGGTGGAGAGGAGAGAGAGAAGAAGGAGATTGGGGAATGAGGGGATAAGGAGAGGAGGAGAACAGGGGTCAAGCCAAGCAAATGGAGTCGATGGCCAGTGCAGTTGCAGTGGTGGTAGCCTGCACATTCTGCCATGACCTTGCCACTCCCGCTTCATATGCTGTCGTGGAGTTGCTCCGTGAGAGTGCAATCCGGATCGGACGCGGAAAGTATTGTACGGCTTTCTTGTTTCTGCTCTGCTCACGACGCTTCCCGTGGCCATTCAGAGAGTTCCACTTGCCCCTTCTTCTCCTTGTGCAGTGTCGTGCAACCAGAATAAGGACCAGTAGCGCACCTGCACTTGTTGTGACTCTTCGCTACTTACAGTCAGGAGATTAAGTTTAATGTCAAAGATTAACATCGAACTGTCCAATGAACAAAGTACAAGTTATAAGTGGTATGATAGGGAGATTCGGGTAGGAATCATCCCGGACTCTGGAACGGGTCTCAGTGTATCCATCCGATGAGTACAGAGGCCCTGCGTCGCCGGCCGGTCAGTGTCCGTCCGACCCTTACTGTATACAGCGTCTACGACGTTCGTGGTGTACAGTACCCGTGCACGCGCGTGCGCGAAGAGGCACACCCCTGAGTCCTTAATGAAATCATCCCAAAAATCGTTTGCAAAAATGTTTCCCGCCAAAATCTTTTCCGCAAAATTTCCCAGCACGGGCTGTGAGGGATGCATTGTCATGCGCCGCTCCAAATTCTTCTGAAAATTAGAACGCAACGACGTCAGAATTAGCTTTTGCTCCAGCAATGCATATGTCCACTGGTGTGCACCCATTTCCGTAGTTTTCTGAGGAGACTTCTACAGTTCGTTGCGCCTCGCGTCCGTTTACCACCGTCCCCAGTTTTGCGTAGCGATCCGCTTGCCTAATTTTCTCTTGCAGTCTGCGTGCCGTCCGACGCATGCGGTTGTGAGCGGCTCGTCCCTCTCCGTCCGTCTGAGATGAGTATCCGGGTGTCCTCACGGGATGCGAGCGGGGGGGGGCGAGAAGTGCGGCCTCCTTCCCGAGCGAGTTCACAAAGGACGGAGACTTGCCGTTGGGACGGGGTAAGCGCGGTACAGTCTCCGTTTATCCACCGTCTATCGAGGGCAGTGTCCCCGCTTGCCATGAAGGTCCGTGAATACAACGTCGTCGCGAAGTGTAGGTACAGCGCGGTTCCTCTCTACAACGTCCGTTGCGCGGGCCCACTTCCGCCTTGTCTACCCCTTTTTCGTGGGGGAGGGAGTACGTGGGCGCTTCTCCGTCACGAGCCTTCCGTTCAGTTCCGAGGTTCCACCCAGGGATGGGGGCGTCGGGCAGTTCGGGGTCACGGACGGTCGTATATACGACATCATTGTGGTATGCGCCTACATAGTGGTGCCCCGAACGGAGCCTGCCTCGTCGCGAAGGTTGCGTGCAGAGCTATCTCCTTCCCTCCCTTGTCAACTGAGGGATCGGAAGGCACGCCCCTGAGTCTCTGATCGCTCCCGAGGCCCGTATATACGACGGCGTCGCCGGGCGTGTGTGCAGCACGATCGTTCCCGTAGCATCCAACCCGCCCTTGTAGAGATGGGAGCGGCTCTCCCATGTCACTCCAGCTACTTTCCGCCGGCGTCGGACGAGCTCGACATCACGTGGACGGCCAAGAAAGATGGTCGTTAACTTCCTTTGTAGTGGTTGTAGGTGCAAATGTACCCTGATACCGTTAACGGACCTCTTCGGTTCCTTTCTTGACTGGTACCGTTCTTTCGTATTTCTTCTTTCCGCACCTCCTCGTCTTCCACGCTAGTCACCCCTAGATTGGGTATGCATCGCTCTGTGAGCATTCGGCGAGGGGGCGATTTCCGTCACACGCGCCGCACTTGTGTTCATACATCGTCACATTTTTTCTAATCCACATCGGCTACGGCGTTACCCCCAATCGCGTGTCGGGGGTGTCCGTCCCTTGAGCATGCCGACCGAGACAGAATGGAGATCGTCGGGCGCGATTCACATGGGAAATGCCTCGTGAGGTGGTACGGATGGAACGTTCCGACCCATCACGTCCCTTTCGGCGCCCAAGCGTATCGCTCGTCTTCCGTTGCGGCAAGCGTCCGGCGTGTTCCTCACCGCTCGTGCGTGCGTACCCTTCGGTAGGGCTGGCGGGTTAAGCAGCGGTGAGAGTTTCCCTTTTGCACGAGCGACTCGCATCGGTCCTAACTGGGCGCGCGACGCGCGTGTTGAGGCATCTGTACGCGTACGGAATGAGGTACTGCCGCTGCAATCTCGCGCGTTTGAAGTTGAGAGGCAGTGTCAACGACAACGGTAGCGCGAATCTGGAAGGAGCAAAATGTGCCTGCCACTGCATGATGACCGCAATGGGTCTGGAAAGCTCGTCGGTTCTTCCAGAGGGCCCATTCTCCCTCGCAGCGGACGAATTCCGCGCGCCACGGATGGGGGCGGAGTAGCTTTGGAGAGCACTTGGTGGGTCCACCTGTCAGAGATTCCTATCACTGCTTGGCTTTTGCCTGGGAGCAGAGGGTTGTTGGCATCGTTCCATACCCCCAGTTATATTTCCAATTTTTTTTGGCCAGTGGCGGTGGTTTGACTGCGCCGCGGCCCCTCCATTCCGTCATCGGCTCTCAGATCTGATTGAACGCGTCACTGCTTATGCGCGCGCGCACTTAACGAGCGCATGCAGTTGCTGCCCGCCTGGTCCCTTTCCTCAAGGGTCGTCCCCTCCCGGGCAGTACGGACTGCCTGAGGCCTATGCCGGGCGCGTTCGGAAGACTTCCATTACTTCGGCTTGATGGTCTTCCAGCGCGCTCGGTGCGCTGTACTCTATTTGCACACGACGGAACTGCAACGGCTTCGTGAGTATAGCGCACCGGCGCATGTCGTCGTGTTCGTTGGGACGTCGTGTCCTCCCTCCTTTCACTTAACGTCCCAGGGCTACCGTTCGTGACACAGTACGCCCTGTCCCACGACCCACCTCTCGTCGGTGATGACGGTTCGCGTGAACTTGCGTTGTCAGCGCGTCGACTGGACATCCCATGCGTCCCCGAGGTTGGCCGGCCAAACTCGTTGTGTCCTTGCGTAGACCTCCGCCATTACGGACCGCGAAGGGTCGAGGGGAATAATTTATCCGGTCGACGGAGCGTTTGAGGGGCCCCTCCTTAACAGTGAACGTCCGCGTTCACTTCGGGGTTGAGATCCCTTCCCGTGCGTCTTCGAAGACGCAGCGCATAGCGAGACACCAATTCCTCGGGGACGTGGGTGCGTGCCGTCCAAGTGGGTTGGTCGTAGTCCGCCCACTTGATGAGGAACTCCGTTGTTCCGTCTTCCATCTCTCGATGCTTGAGTAACTTCTCTACGGCGTACTGTGTTCCCTCCCTGACCTTGTCGGCAAGGTCAGGCGGGGTCCTAGTGCTCACCCGTGGTGCGTCCATCGGCGGGGGCGTGTACACGCAGCGGTCTGCCGACACCCGCTCGGTGACACCATCACGATCGATTGTGATGGTTCGACGGTCGTTGGCGAGGACGCTGTATGGCCCCACGGCGGGCGAGGCGAGCTTGTTCGACGTCTTGCCCCCGTCAGTGGGGTTCAAGTAGACGAAGTTACCTGGGTCGAGACGTGTGTTGATCGTTCGAACGCGCTTATCGAAGTTGCGTTTGTAACGGGCTTGCGTGCGTCGCAAGCTCCCGTAGGCCTTCTGGATGGTCGCGTCCAGGGTCTTGAGAAACTCCGCACGTTCTGTTCCCCTATCGGCAGAGGGCGCGTCCCCGCCTGTTCGTCGAAGAGAAAACTCCGGCGGGGGTCGGCTGAGCACGAGCTCAGACGGGGTCGTTCGTGTGGTTCGGTGTACGTGGGAGTTATATGCGTACGCTAACGGTCCCACGTACACGTCCCAGTCGTCTTGATGCTCGTTCACGTAATTGCGGAGCATCGACGCAATCGTTCGGTTGTAGCGTTCCACTTACCGGTTCATCTGATGGTGGTACGCCGACGTATAAAGGTTCGTAATTCCAAGCACTCGGCATGTGCTTTGGAAGAACTTTGCGTTGAGCTGCGGTCCGTTATCCGACAGTCGCGAGCGTTGGACGCCGTACTTAAAGACCCACGCTTCGCAAAACGCCACTGCGACGATGTAGGCGGATACCGTTCGCAGTGCGACGACCTGCGTTAACTTCGTGAAGCGGTCGGTGATTACCAGGAGGAATCGTTTCCCTGCCTTGGTCTTTGGGAGCGGCCCCAGTGTATCGGTCGCGAGGCTCTCCAACGGCCGCGTCGCCGGAAACAACCTCAGTCGGTTTAGGTGTTTCCGAAGCTTGACGCGGTTCATCGCACAGGTTCGACAACCTCGTACAGTCGACGCGACGTCCGCGGCCAAGTGTGGCCTGTAGTACTTGCGACGGAGCGCGTAGTACATGCAGTTCTGCCCCGGATGCCCGGCGATGGCCGGGTTATGGCAGAGCCGCAGCAACCGGGCGCGTAGGGTCCGAGGGACCACCACTTGTACGATATCAGGGTCGAGGGGGTGTCTCCGTTTGAGAACCCCTTGGCGGTCCTCGAAGAACGCGGAGTCCCGGGACTCTGACTGTCGTGCCAATACCGTTTGGCAGAAGTCATCCACGCGTTGTTCGTCAGCTCTCTCCTCTATCTTAAAAGGGGCCGGCAGGTCGTCCTGCGTGGGGGCGACCTGGGAACCCGACGTATCGGCTTCGAAGTCTTGGGCGCGATCGAAGTCCACTCGAAGTCCACGGCGTCAAACTCCTCGTTCTCTGCCCAGAAGGCGTCGGGCTCTTCTAGAGCGGGGGCTTCGTCGTCGCCCCTCGGCTCGTCGCGGCTCGGGCGCGCAAATTCCTTCGGGATTTCGTTCGGTTCCTTGTGGTCACGAAGACGTGGTCGGCCTCGTAGTCGCAGCTCGCGGTGCATACGTGGTCCGCGAACTCATCCGAGACATCACGAACGGTCGTGCCCGTGTCGTAGGTGGGGATGTCGTCATCCACCTCGACAGCCGGGCGAGGGTCGTCGGCGACCCTTGGTGATACGAGGCGTGACAGGGCGTCGGGGACCTCATGCACGCGCCCAGGGCGGTACTGAATGGTGAAATCGTATTCAGCCAGACGTAGCCGCCACTGGGTGAGTCTTCCGGAGCTCTCGGTCAGGTACATGAGCCACCTCAGGGCGTCGTGATCCGTTCGGACGGTGAACTTCGTGCCCTCGACGTACGGGCGTAGTATGCGGACGGCCCACACTACTGCGAAGCACTCGCGTTCCGTAGCGCCGTTGTTGCGTTCGCTGTCGTTTAACGAATACGACCAATATCCGACGGGACGCCAGTCGTTGGCTTCGTCGTGTTCTTGCAGCAGCGAACACCCGAGTTGGTACGCGCTTGCATCGGTATCGATCATGTACGGCCGGCCGTACCGCGGAAGGGCAAGGATCGGCGGAGCGATCATCCTTGCTTGAGGTCCTCGAACGCTTGAAGCTGGGCGTCCGTCGGATTTTCGAAGTCGGGGTCGGCCTCCTTGCGGGTCATGTTGGTTAGCGGTCGAGCTATCTTGGCAAACCATTTGACGAAACGGCTGTAGACGTTGCACGCCCCGAGGAACGAGCGCACTTTCTTAAGCGTCCTCGGGAACGTGAACGTCTTGAAGGCGTCGGCCGCCGTGTCGGCCACGCTGAGCTTACCTGGGGATATCACGTGCCCTAGGTGGTGCACCTTCGGACGGAAGAAGCTACACTTCTTGAGCTTGAGGGATATACCGGCGGTCCTCAACAAGCTCAAGACAATGTCGAGGTGTTCGGCGTGCTCCTCGTGCGTTCGGGAAAAACAATGACGTCGTCGAGGTATACGACACATATCTGCCATCTTACGCCGGACAAGTTGATGTCCAATGCACGTTGGAAGGTGGCCGGTGCCCCTTTGAGTCCGAACGGCATACGCATTGCGTATTTGCCAAATGGCGAAACGTACCCATATGCGTGGTGAATGTGGTCTTATTCTGGTCCTCCGGCGCGACCGGGATTTGCCAGTGACCTGAATTACAGTCGAGCGTAGTGAAGACGGCTGCATCCCGTAACGAATCGATGCAGTCTTCCATTTGGGGCAGCGGATACGAATCCGCTGCCGTCTTTGCGTTGAGACGTCGGTAGTCAACGCAAAACCGAAGAGAGCCGTCTTTCTTCGGGACGAGCACCACCGGCGAAGCCCACTCGGTGCTCGCGGGTTCAATAACTCCGGCGTTCAACATCTTGTTGACTTCTTTAGCGACCATCTCACGCATGGCGGGCCCCTTTCGGTAGGGCATAGAACGAATCGGTTTCGTCCCCGCCTCGAGTCGTATGCGGTGCTCCGTTGCTCGTATCGTACCGAGCGCACCGCTCCACAGATTCGAATGCCTACGGAGCATGTCAAGTACCCGTGCGCGGAGCTTGTCATCGTCGATGTATGACAAGTCCATTTCTTTTTCCCAATTCTCTGGCGAATTTTCGGGATTCTTATTTGTGGCTTGCGCGGTGCCCTCCGTGGATGATGGGCACCCCGCCGGCTGATCGCCGGGGCCGGCGTGACTTCCCTCCGAAGTCTTATTTTCCGGGGAGCTTGGTCGGCCAGCTCCCCCTCCCCCGGCTTGCACGTCCAAGTCGGTGAGATGCAGTGCGTGTGCGATCTCCGTCCCGACTCGGCGCTCGGGCGTCAGTATCGCCAACGGATTGCGCTTCGTTTACCCGACGACGGTGCGCTTCGGGAGCCGCCTCTCTTGGCGCGAGAAATTGGCGATGGTCACCTCGAAAGTCTGGTTCGGTAAGACCTCGGCTACACCGTTCGTCAGCCTCACTCCGTGTCGACGTTGGAGTGACGGCTTCGGTTTCAAGAAAACGAGGCCGCTCCCCGCGGTGGTGACGCGTATCCGTGCTTGCGACATCGCGGGGATCGTGACCCATCGTGCGACACGGATCGCCTGCGGAGCTTCTTCGCGAATCTGGGCCCTGCTTGACTGGCGACCGTGGCGCCGGGTTGGGGGAGACGGCTCCCCCTTCTCATCGACAATGGCGACGGAGCCACCTTGTCGGAGCTCGAGCCTCTGCGCATCGATGTCGATACTTCGAACGTGCGCATCTATGAACGCCGTGCCCAGAAGGACGGGCACCGTGAGCTGGTCGGCGATCACGGACGGAATGCGGAACGTCGTGTTCCGCAGTCGGACAGCCAGCTGCACGACCGCAGTCAGCTTGAGCGGGTTACTGTTCGCGCCTGCCAACCGTGGCAGGGGTGCGTCGCGTACGACGTAGCGCGTCCAATCGGGAGGAAAGTCGGCCTTCCTCACCAAGTTATACCCCGAGCAGGTATCGACTGCAATGGTATGAGGCTTGAACGCGTTTCCCTCGGTTGCGATCGAGCCGAGGACGTTGTATATCCTCGATGTCATCAAGCAGATGACACCGTCTACTACCTTCGGTGACGACGGCTCGGCCAGGTCGTTCCGCTTGGGCCGCCGGCGCCGGTTCCGGCTTCTCTTCCGTGGTCTTCTGCCTTGGCCGCGGGGCGTCTGTCCGTCGGTGACGTCCTCGCGGCAAGTCGCGTCCGTACGGGACTTGATTTCTTCTGGCGAGCCCGGACCCCCTTGGGTCGGGCCGCCGGCGCCTTCGATGCGCTCCTTGTTAGGCACGTGGCTCACGGCGGCCACTTCGCCTACCTCTAGGCGTGCCGGGCTCTCAGTTGCCTCGGCGCCTTTGTCCTCCGGCACCGGACTTACGGGAGTCTCGGTCCGCTTGTGCGGGGTCGAGGGGAATTTTATCGGCAAACTTTCCCCTCCTCCGCCGGGGTTGAATCGTAACGGGTCTAGTTCGGTGTGACAAGACGGCTCACGCGACCGCGCGAACGTAACCGTCTTTACGGGGTTTTCGAACCACCCGAGCTGTCGGAACTACCCGCCTTGCTCTCCTTAGCTGGCTCGTTGACGGGTCCCTGGCCGTGGTGGCGCGCGTCGTTCCCCCACCCCGGCTGGGTATCTTGTACGAAGTAATCGGATACTTCGCAACCTTGAATTGCAACGTCCGGATGTTGCAATATTTGAGGGGCGGCGAGAACCCGGTCTCCTCCTCCTCCCTCCGTGGGCTGGGGGTTCGGACGACCGGCCCAATCTTGGAGGTACATGATGGCGTTCTGTACCCCTTGGGGCAACTGGGGACGGCCCCGGTGGCCTCTTCCATCTCGACGGGGATACCGCGTATCCATCCGACGAGGATCACGCCGATCCCTTTGATCCGTTCCCGGGTGTCGATACCCGCCTTCGCGAGGGGCGAAACGGACGCCCCCACCCGATCGGTTCGGGTCACCTCGCCGCGGGCCTCGGTCCTCCCGCGTAGACTGCTGGATGGGATTCCCCATCCCGGGGCGCGTCTCCATCTGATAGCGGTAGTTCCTGTACGCCATGAACTGACGTTGTTGAGGCGACAGGAACGGGCACGTGTAGATGGCGTGGCCGTACGTCCGGCACAGCCAACAAACGTACGGGCTGCTATCGGTCGACGCGAACGTCGCTGCGTGGCGTGCCTCCTCATCGGTGAGTCGAGGCATGCTAGACAGCCAGCGGTCTCCTTCTCGACGGGAGATATCCAGCTCGGCCATGTTGTGGTTCGGACCACTCGTGGCCTTCGGCGTGTGCGCGAACGCCGTTGCGAAGCTTCCGGTCGATCCCGTGGAGGCTGGCGTTGGAAGTCGGCCTCCCGCCCGGTCGAAGCCTTGCGTAATGAGGACAGGGTCGGCCTGCCACTCATCTTCTCCAATGTGGAGGGCGGTCGCCGGCGAACTTGTTCCGTGCGACCTTGGAGTTCGGAATCCCTTCGCTGCTGGCTTCGGATCCGGTAGCGGCAATCCGCGACGGGGGCGGTAGGTTGTTCCCTCAGCCGTGGCGATACGGCGAATCGTTGAGAGTTCGGTCTTTTGTTGTCCGGGCAACCTTTGCATCGTCTCTGCCACTGCGGCCCGGGTCGCAGTGGACAACCCGCGCACGAAGTAGTGCGTGAGGGCTTGTTCTGAGAACACGGCCGTGCATCGGAACGCGGCGGATTCCGGCCGGTCCGCGAACGTGTTCTCGGTTTCGTGAGGAAGCTGTCGCGCCGACGCGACAGCATCAAACGCTTCCCCTAACACGTCGTCGGCTAGGTAGCGTTTGATAAATTGGTTGACGAGACCAGGCCAGCTCGTCGTGGAGCTGGCCGGCGCGGAGGCCGCGCATGGTGTAACTCGTATACAACCGCTTCGCGTCCCGCTCGAGGAAGTGAGCGAAGACACGGATTGCCACACCTTCGGTCAGGTGTTGGGCATTGAAGGTTATCCGGATATCCTTCAGGAACGGGAGCAACTGAATCGCGTCAGTACCGTCGAAGCTCTTCATCGTGGGGCAGAGCCCACGGCAGCGTTGGACGTACTTGGCGACTCGTCCGGCGTCACCCGAGGTGACGAGTGTCGAGGTATTGTCTAACCGATACATCCGGTAGTTCGCGACGGCGCTGAAATCCTGTATCATGGTGTGGACGGGCTCGACCCCAGGTTCGGCGGGACCCAACGTTCCGAACGGAGTTACGGGCAGTGTTCGGACATCGAAGGGGCCGGGATGCGCGGTAAGATCCGCCGGCTGGTAGCCGCCCCAGCGACGATCGAAGGGGAGAATCGGTTCCCCTGATCTGCGGGCGACTCCTCCACGGCCCTGGTCGAGTTCGTTCGGTACCCGTCGTGACTGCTGCATGCTTCCGGATGCATACGGCAGGGCTTGAGTCTCGGACGCGAAGTTCGCGTCCGCCGTCGGCTTGATGTCCTCCGCCCTCCGGCTGGTGATGGCACCAGCCGGGGGCCACTCTTGTCATCCAGACGCGCCCGGAAGAACAGTGGCACCGGGCCCACTCGATGGGGCTCCGGGCGGCCTCTCGGCCGAGGTCTGTTCCATCTCACGGGCACGGCGCCGCGTTGAGTTAAGTTCCGCCGCCATGTGCGTGAACGCTGCCATCTGTTCGGCAGATGGGAAGGGTTGCGGGTCTCGTCGAACCCCGGAGTTGGCACTCGCGGGTCGACCTGCAACCTCTACGGCGGGGAATCAATGCGCGCGTCCTCGACCAGCACCAAACGGGCGTGTAGCTGGTCGACGAGCGCGCGCAGGTTCTCCAAGGACTGAGTTACGCGCTCGAACCTTCCTTCGCGGAGGGAACGCAACTCTTCCATACAGAGGGCGTAGACGCTGTCGGAGACGTTGATACGGAGAGATGTCCGGACATCCTCGATGTAGTCGGCGATGCGATCGTACATCGCGCGAGCGCGTCCTTCGGAGAAGTCGGGCGACGGTTCGCGGTCCCGAGGACCTGCGTCGCTGTCGCCCACTTGGACGCGTAGCGCGGCCTCTCGCACATCCGCCGGCTCGGATCGGATCGAGGTCGGGTACTCGGCGATCATCTCAACGCGTACGGACGCGGAGGTAAAGGACAACCTTCTCGCCGTGATCTTGAAGGCCTTCTAGGTCGGGAGACCAGTGTCGCATGAACACCCCGCACACGGCGGGGGGGTGTCCGCGATGTTCGGCGGAAGACCTCGGATCGCCGTGCCGAGGGTCTTGAACCAACCAACGCCACCGGAAGCGGGCCGGTAGCGGGTGGTAGAGCGTGGTCGGCGGGGACGCGCGCGTAGGCGAGTGGATCGACGCCTCGACGCCCCGGAGCAGTACCGCTTGACGATCCGGTACTGACGGGCGGAGGCCGATCGCAGCTCGCCGCGGTGTCGCGCCCGTCCACTACCCTCTCGGTGGTAACTATTCGCGGAACGGCGGTGTGAGTAGAGGAAGCTGGGTGGTCGACCGTCGGTGGAGGGTTACCCAGCTTCCCTCTCCCCCGGCGGTCGCTCCCTGTATTTATTGTACAAGTTATTTAACCGTCTACAGTACAGTATGGACTGTACTGTAGTCGGCTTACTGTAGACAGTGTGGGCCGGCCCGCACTGAGACGCTGGCAGCCGTCGGGGCTGACAGAACACGTGTGCTACACGTGGGGTACACGTGTTGGTGCGCGCGCGCTGTAAGGTATGCGCGCGCACGCTGTAACGTCCGTACCTTACAGCGCAAGATCTAATTCTAAATCTAATATATGGTATAGTAGTCGGCGGTTATGCCACACGTTCCTCACCCCTGCGCCAAGCGCCGCCTCTCGTCGCCACCCCTTCCTCTCGAGCGCGGTCCGCACCATGCGGCCCGCGCTCAGTTCCCACCTCCCGCGCCCCGTCCGCGGCCTTCGCCGTCCCCCACAATGCGCGCCGCTCTCCACGGCGCTGCAACGCGAGCCCCCGCCCCCTGCCAGTGACGTACCCTTTCGACACCTGCCCACCTCGCAGCGACCGCCTTCCGTATTCCTCGCCCCTGCCCCGCGCGCAGCCGCTCGTCGCCACCTCGTTCCTGCCCGGGCGCGGTCCAGCCCCTGCCGCACGCGCTCCGCCCCCAACTCCTGCGCCCCGTCAGCGGCCTCTGCCGTCACCCACCGTGCGCAACCCTGGCGATAGCGTGGCGGCGCGGGCCGCCTCGCCCCCCCGCCAGCGACATACACTTTCCCCTCGCCGCTGCCGCCTCTAAGGTCATGCGGTTTTTATAATGACCCGCGTAATATCTGCCCATCCCGTAGCCGCCAGATGTCCCTGGTGGCCGCGCCACACGGCCCCCTCCGCCCCGCGCCGTGCCTTCCCATCCGACGACG
>NW_005178510.1:0-21774 GCF_000350225.1 Chondrus crispus | reverse complement strand
CTATTTTTCAGCTCTTCGAATGCCTTCACTTTGGGCATCTGTTGGGCTATCCCAATCCACGTCTGCGTTCTTACGCGTCCTTTCCGTCAAAGGTTTGGCAACTTTCGAAAATCCCTGAACGAAACGTCGATACACGTTGCAGGCTCCCAAGAAGGAACGGACCTGAGTGAGGGTTCGAGGGAGCCCCTCACGTGGCCGTCACGTGTACGCCGTGTCGCCCCCGGGCAAACAAAATTTGTTTTCCCGCGAAACGACACATCGGAAAATTTTATGCAAATATTAGGCGCACCAATCAGAACGGCAGCTTCTACGGAGGGCACCAATGGCAACGCGGGAGCGCATACACAGACAGACAGACAGACAGACACGGAAATTAATAGTTAGGGACAAATGGGCTCCGTGCGCGCTTCGCGCTCCGAGCGAAGTCTCTTCCTCCTCCGCTCTTTGCCCCGCATTTCTCGCTCCGCTGTTGCCTTGTCTTTGCCGCCGCCTTTCCCCGCCGCGCTGCTCCCCGCCGTCTCCGCTACCTCTCCGGTCCTCTCCCCGGTCTTCGTCGCCCTTTGCCCACTCGTCCTGCCACGCGTACTGCCCCTCCGTGCTCATCCTGCTTGAAGCTTGCGCGCTCTCGCCATGCCCGCCTCCGTCCTGCTCGTGACCTTTGCCCAGGCTGTTACCCTGGTCTCTACCGTTGGTGTTCCCGACTACCTCAACCCCCATACCGGCGAACCCGTCGCCCTTCTGCCCACACTGCCCCTCTCCCTCCCACCGCTTCCGCTGTCGACTGTTTCGCCGCTGCCGGCGTTACCTGCCGCCTACGCCGCGAGGCGCTTCGCCTCCTCAACCCCCGCACTCCCACCTCCGTGCCCATACGCTTCTGTCAATCTATGGCTCTCACGCTCCAGGCTCACGTCCGCGTGATAACCCCTTACCTGTCGCGCCGTCCTACTCCACCGGGCCCCTCTACTCGTGCGGCTTGCCCCGCTCCTTCCAGCCCTGTGGCCGCCCTCTCCGTCGCGGGCCTTCAACCCTGCTGCTGCTTTCCGCCCCCCAAATAACCGTCGCTACGCCTGCCCTGGCTTCCACCCCCACTTCACCTTCCGCTCTGTCCATTTCGACTGCCTGTCCTCCTGCCGCTCGGGCTCCTGCTCCGCCCTTTCCGGTAACTGCTCCCGACGTCCCCACCCTTGCTGCCGCTGCCGCTTCCCCTGCTCCGTCGCCTGCGCCCTGAGCAACTCTCCACCTTCCTCGCTCCCGGCTCCCCTTCCCTCCCCTCCTGCCTCCTTTGACAGCACTACGCTCCCCCTCCCCTTATTAAGAGCTTCCCCCATCCCCCGCTTGCCCGCTTCATCTTGACCATGCCGATCTCAGGCACCCTCCCGTCTGCACCCCGTTTCCGTAGGCCCTCCTTCTCAGCCGTCTCGGTCCCGGTCCCCTACCCCAGTCATCACAGTTAGTCAACCTTCCGTCTCGAACGCTGTGAACCCCGCGGAAGGAGCGCATCGCGACCGCCCGGGCGCCGGCTCCCGGCCCTCACTCACTTGCGCACGTCCTCTTGCGCTGCCGGCTGCAACACCTGCCTGCCTCGCAGCCACGGCCTTCCGCGTTCCTCGCCCCTGCCACGCGCGCTGCCGCTCACCGCCACCCCTTTCCCCCCGGGGCGCCGTCCGGACCCTGCCGCTCGCACTCCGCCACAACATCCCACCCCCCGTCAGCGGCCTCTGCCGACACCCACCATTCGCGATCCTCGCAAAAGCGTGGCCATGCTGGCCCCCGCGCCGCCTGCCAGTACAGTCCGCAAGGTTCGGCAAAATTTGGAAATTTCGTTTCTCATACCCTCTGACCTCGGATTCTCGTGTACACGTGACTGTTGAATTGAACCCCCCTCGTCGCCGTTTTTCGTCTGGATATCATGTCGTTCAACTTTTCTCTCTCCGAGCTCTTCCCATCTATCAGCATCGCCTTCGCCGCACTTCTCTTTCGTTCAACCGTGCCTGCAAGACCTCAATTCTTGCTTTGCAGAGCGAAACTTGCTCAGAGAATTTGGCGGCATGCAATCTTCGACAAAGCAGATTAGTTCCGACCCCAGCTTCGATCCAGAGCTCGACTGCTGCATGGCTTGTGGTTCCAACACCAAAAAGCGCCAAGCCATCCATGTCTTTTTGACAGGCAAACAAGTTCAGATGAGAGGAACAGTTGATACTTCTCCCCTCCAAAACCCTTTTTCCGGTAAACAGGGTCATTTTTCTTCTGCACAGATTGCAGATCCAAGAAACTAGGTTGGTCTGTCATAAGCGATACCAGACGGTACGGCTCTAGAGCGCGCACAGCGCTCCAGCGTTGGAAATCGAGAGTCATTCCGAGACCTTCAAGGAATAACGTCTGCTTTATCTGCGAAAAGCTGCGCAAACATCACAGCGATCAGGATCGCTGTCATGACTTTCCCGTACCTGGACATGTATTGTAGTGCAATAAGCGGCTGCACAGGGGGGTGAGAAGAAATGGAAATGATGGGGTATGACAAGCAAAAGTGGAAATTATTTTAACTATTAATTTTAATTAGTTGCATATTAGTTATTTAACATTAGATTAGATCTAGGATCTAGCGCCGCGAGCTACTGTAGAGGCCCCGGCGGGGCGATATATACCTTAGCCCTCTGACCACCAAGTCAGTAAAGGTAACCCGAGTTGCCAGAGTCGGATATCGCCTTAGTTGAAGTCCGTCTTCTACAAGACATTTCCTTCAACTACAGATTACGTTATCCTTTGCGCTCGGGGGGTCCCTTTTCTTTTTCCTTTATTTCCCTATCCCTTTCTATCCCTAATTATACCTATTTTTCCCTTATCTTGTGTTGGTGCTATCGGCCTCGGTTGCGACCGAACCGGTGTAGGTGTTTCGAGCCATCGGGCGACACAGTTGACGTAGCGCTGCTACTGTGACCCATTTTCCGACGGAGACTGTTGCAACGACGTCTCCCTCGAGGGGCTCCGTCGTAGTACGAGCCAGTGTTGGTACCATCGGTGTCGGTTGCGACCGAACCGGTGTAGGTGTTTCGAGCCATCGGGCGGCACGGTTGACGTAGCGCTGCTACTTTCATTTCATTCCGTCGGGCTGCGTTGCGACGCCCCCGTCGAAGGCCTTGTCGCGTTACAAGGTGTCGAAGAAGCTCAACGAGCATTGGCCTTACAACCCAGTGGAACCGGGGTACCTACGTACGCGCCCCACCCCACACTCGTCCAGCAGATCTCTTCGCAAGTCTCTACCACACCGATCCCGGGCCGGGCTGTTTCTCTGTGCCCCCCCTATCAGGGATCTGAGCTACTACGAGTCGCAAGCTCGTTTAAACGGAGAAGGGAGAGTCGGACACTCCGTAGCGCTGTGCCATCGGCACTTCTTCTTTTTGTTGCTGTTGTTGTTTTTGCTGGACCATCGAACCGCGGTCTCTGCCCGACAGGCGCATTGCACTACATGTATCAGTGAATCTGGCACTATTCCAAGTATTACTGGATACAGAAGGCGTTTGAGCGGGCTTTTGTGCAGAGTTTTCCAATCGATCGGGCATTGGTATCAACGACGCTTTGGAGATACTGAGGGGAATACAGGACACGGGGTTTTGCAGATTTCATCACAACCACACGAGGCATTCAATGAATACTGCCATTTTTCAAGACGATTCGAACCGCGGTACACAGTTCGGAGTGTGTGTTTTTAAAGAAAAAGGATGCTTGGAAACAAGCTCAGTGCTTCGTCCATTGCAAAAGCCCTCTACAAGCACCATCGAAGCAGCTGAAGAATACGCCGAGCTGGCCGAGGCAGTTGGCATTCTATCGGATAGATGCCTTGTACTGAAGGACATGGTCGAGAAGTACGCTTGCGGGGCTTGCAGATACATACTTTCGAAAGGCAGGGGCGGTAATAGGCCTACATTTCAGCTATCGATGCTACGTCACTCGGCTGAAAGATGCTTGGTTGAATGCGTACTGTTCGCTCTGGATGGTATCGTAGGCAGTAGCGGGTTCAGTCATTCGCATGAAATTTCTCGTCTCGCAGAAGCGCTGCACAGTAGAGTCAAGCGACCCTTTCCATCTTTGCCCGAATGTCGCTTTCTTCCGGTCTCAGATGTAACGTCCTTGCGAAAGGAGCTGAACGCGCACAGTTCATCGACCTCCGCAGATGTTACGATGCGGACCATCGAATCGCGCATTTACCCTGTCTTAGCCGCTCGAAATGTACACCTCTACTCTTTATCCAGGAAGAACCGGTGTTATGCGACAGCTGAGGCTCTCGCTCACAGCGTTAATGGGGTGATATCACTGGCGGATGGAGACGAAACTGCTTTGCTGCCTAGGGAAAGAAGAAGGATACTGAACGAGATGCCAAGGAGGTTAGGCTCGAAGAGAGATGATTATCGACGAGGCAGTTGGAAGCTTTCGGAAGAGATCTCTGCAGTTCCGCGAAAGCTTTGGGGTTCTACAGTTCTTGATATGGCATCCAATAGGCAATTGGCCCGGGGGAAAGTGACGGCATCAGGTGCTGGCCTCGCCCTTTCTGACATTTTCCCCATCAACAACGATGAATCTGTCATGCCGAGGCAAGAGTTGGACAACTTTGCTGTAATCTCGCTAAATGAGCGCGGTTCATCAGCAGCGCTTTGCCGGACGGACTTTCGACTATGCTTGAGGGCGCTGAAGATATTGGAACAAATGGTCTTCTCTCGCTCGCGTATCAGCGTGGGGGCTCTGCAGACAACCCTTTCCATTGCTGGAATGCTGGAATCGTCGCCGTCGTGGACGAGTGTGCTGCACTCGCTTGGGCTCGTCCTCTCTTACGAAACCACTGAGGCCTATCGAAAAGCTCTAATTGCGGAACGAGAGCAGGCGACACGAGGAGCCTTCGATGAGGTGCCAGTTGACGACAGAATTATCACGGTGCAAATGGATAACTTTGATATTCTTCCCGTGCATAGCGTGAGGGCAGCAGGCAAATCGCTTCCTATGGTGAGTGGGACAGCGACGCAGTCAATACTGCAGTCAAAGCGTCGAAGCTCGTACACAATGCGCCAAATGCAACAACGGGGATGGCAGGGTTCAACGAAGAGTGGTTTCAGAGTTGGAGAAAATGGTCAGACGTGCCTTCCTTGTCTAGTCGAAACGCATTTATATCTTCGCTTAACTCGAAGGAGGATCAAAGCGTCCGCACTGACTTTTACGACATCGCGTTTGGTGCTGTTTTCGAAAAGCGGTCGGAGCTGCTGGGAACAGGACGCGAACCCATGCAGTATAGGCAAAGCAACACGGAGATGGCCTACAAGCACCAAGGAGTTAATTTTCGGACCCTTTTGCTGTCCTGCTTCACTCCACATGGCGGGAAAGATAGCAAAAGCCCAGAACTGTACGAACAAGATGTACTGTTTGTCGACGTGTGTCGGATGAATGCCGCCGACATTTTGACAATCCACCAAAAGCTTGAATTGATTTCTGAACTTTTGAGACCAGGTCAGCCGAACTGTCCACGCTTTGTAGTCGTGTCTGGGGACCAGCCAACGTACAAGATGCTGGTCAATATATGGCGGAACTCTCTTCGAGAATCAAGAGGTGGGATAAGTGGGGATGGAAGCAGTTCAAGAACTAGACTCCATGAATGGCTCATACCATTCCCTGGCTTCTTTCACGTGGAAAAGCAGAGCCTGTATCCTGTTTGCAAGGAAATGTTAGATGGTATTGGACTTCAAGAGCTTGCGGAATGCTCTGGACTCTCGCGGAGTCAGGTCGATAACATTCTAAAGCATGGCCATGCGCGCAATAATCGCTCTCTACTCTTCAGCGTGTGCGCGGCTCTCATCATACACACAACAGATCTGATCCAAGCCGAATGTCCGGACATGAAGGACAACCTCGAAGAGATTCTGCAACGTCGAACTTCCATGACGAGAGCAAAGGAGGTTAGCAGTAATTCTGTACTGCTGCTGTGCGTGACAGAGAAGGTCACGGCAAGGACCCTTTCTATCGGCCGTCTTTGCCGTTTGCGCGTCATGGAATTCTTTTCACGAAGCCCCAACGGAGAACATTTGGTTTCCATGATCCTTTTCACGTGCCTGCTCCCTACCGTGGGCTTCCATGTTCTATCAAGAACAGCACACACGGATGTGGCGGACAGCTTTTGGCTGAGGCTGAACAACGTCCTCCACACTACGGGTCACATCAAATATCAGGAGCTCTACCTGTATTACGCCTTCTTTCGTGCCGTAATGCCGCGTGCGTCTTTCAATGACCTTTTCAAGGACAAGCCAGGTGCAATGGTAGCACGAGTACAAAGTTTTACAGCTGGTTTGGGCACTTTATACGATTCGCGTGGGTGGACATATGTCCATCTTGATGAGGCTCTGGAGATGCCCATTATCCGCCTCGTGAAAGGCCTGAACGTTCTAATGCTACCGTATATAGAATCATGTGGGGCGTGGCTGCTGGAATCTTCCAAGGCTCGTATGAAGATCAGAACCACTACGGCTGCCTCGAGGTCTTATCGGCGTACTCGCGTTGCCGATACAGACGCTCTAGGCGACGCTCCAGGGGGGTTACCGCTCGGGGAATACGACAGAAGTGCCGCGCAGAGCAGTACAGTGCGGAAGATGGTGGAGCTCATGCGCCAGAAGGGTTTCCTTACATTGGAGCACCGGCAGAGTGCCAAACTACGAAATGTACTTGGAACAACCGTGCGTGATCTCGAGGACCAACGTCTTCAAACGATGGTTTTGGACATCGAAAATCATGGCCGCACTAGTGCTGAACTCCACGCGGCGGCTATGTTTCCAGAAGTATTTGGTCCGCTGTCAAAGGAAGACTTTGAGAAGTTCTTTAATGGGAAAAGATTCCGCGGAGTTTGGACGAAGCAGCGTCAAATCCCGACCGCAGGCTCCGTGATGGCAAGGAAAGAGGAAGCGCAAACTTTCCGCAGACTGGGCTCGAAACCGAAGAGGACGCTCGCCGACCTTCGCCACTTGCGAACAAAAACCATGACTAATTTGACACTTGCTGAGAACGCTGCTGTTCGGGTTGGTGATGTACGAGGGGCAGACCAAGCACGGAATCGCTGGGAGGAGCTTCACGCCTCGCGTTTTTTGATCTCATCTCTGGGGTACGCGTATCGCGATACAAATCTCGCCATTCGACACGCAACGAAAAGTGCTTTCTTGCCAGCTCTTAAGCTCACATTCGGAGGTAATCGGGATGACCCGCTGCCACATTCCAATCAGATGGCGACGGAGGCGAGGAATGGAATATCTTTCTACTACGACTTTGACATGCCGCCGTACGTCAGTGTGATAGTGGACGTCATGAATCACATTTGGAGTCGTGGAACTGATGGAAGGCGCGGAAATTTCCTGTATTGCATGACGGTGCAGAAGATGAGGCATGTTCTGCGTCCATGGTTTGCGGGGCGGCGTGGGCGGTACCTCAAGCAGTTACATCTGCACATAGACGATCCCACAAACGTCATCCCCCAAAAGAGAGGGGAGCAGGAAAGGCGCGATCATTGGCGAGAGGCTGGGGGAGCCGCACACGACTCCGCTCACACGATGCAATTCAAAGAGGAAAGCGAGAACATAATGGGATTCCATCTTCCAGTGTCTGTACCCTGGTCCTCACTCGTCGGACCGAGGCCGAACAGGGACGCTATTTGCAGTTTGCAACTTTTTTGCGGCGCCATTGCAGCTCTGGAGTTAGCGTGTGAAGAGGATCTGGGCGTTTCTGTTTTCCTGTATGGTGGATGCTTCGCAATCCCAGTCGATTGTGTTGGGAAAACGGTTTGAGAGCTTTGCCAGAGTTGGCGTGTCCTCACGAGAGCTGTAGCAACACGCGGGAAGGGGAGTTTGTTTTAATACATCCGGAGAAACATGAGGAGAAGCTACGCACCTCTGAAATAGGCAGGGCCAGCACATCGCCGGGAACAAGAGGCGCAGAAAGGAATGCTGCTCTCCAGGATGAAACATTACTCCAGGTTCCTAGAACCCGCGTCATGAAGCTGTCGAGTAGGGGCGGCTTGGAAATCAGTGACACTACGATTGCACACGGCGAGGCCGAAACAAGTTTCGTCGCGGCATTCAACACCTTCGTACAACCCCTTTTGGCTGACCTTGATTGGGAGAAGGACCACATGGGCGCCACGAGCACCCTCACGCTGACGAGCATCGAGAATTTCTTCAGGCGCGGAAGCAGCTGTGTTTTCGTGTCGAAAGATACAGACGTGACCATGATTCTTGCACATGCGGAAAGGTTGCGGAACAGAGGCGTCATCCATGTGCTGGGTGAAAACATTATTGATATCGACTCCCTTCTTGAAAGCGTTCGGCAAAGTAAGGTTCAAATAGGTTCTATTGCATGCGCGTATGTATTGGCGGGATGCGATTTCACGCCGGGAACATGCGGTATCTCGCATTAGAGGTACCTCCGGGCTCTATTACGCTACAGGGAATTTATTAGAGACATTAATCTGCTCTCTTCAGGCGACGTTTTTGAGCTCTTAACGCTCTTGGCCTACCTCGAAAAGTACGGCAAATTCCGAGTGACCAACGCTGAGCAAATGGAAAAGCTTGAGAACGAATGGAGCCTTCGATCTCTTGATCTATTGGAAGTGAGGAAGAAGCGAAGAATTTTTTTCGTCAGCAACAATGCCATGGGTTGCTCAGATTGGAAGCTCGATGTGAGGCGGTTTGTTTCTGACAAGGCGAAGTCGGCGAGTGATCTCGTCCCGCTAAGAGAGCACGTTGAACTGCAGGCAGCAAGAACCAAGCTGTTCGTATTCGGATACTGGCAGAAAGCAGAAAACGCGTTGCTTTCGGCGGATATTGTGATGGGTTGTGAAGAGGAGCATGGGTTCGATTCCGCCGGTGGCATCATTTTGGAAAGACAGTCCGACGTGCAGCGCATCGAAAAGACGATGCGAAACTTGACCGCTACATGTGGGTGCAAAGCTTTGCACCACACTTCGCTGTTCGTGCGTCAAACGAAAGACGAAATGCATCGCCTGCCAATGTGACAGGAGGTCTTGCCAGAATCTTGCGGCGCAGACAATTCGCATACTCCACGGCAGCAGCGAAATGTTTACTTCGTACGAACGTGAAGGGGAAACGGAAGTCGATTGCGCTGGAACGAGTGAGCCACCTTTTGAATCCAATGTCTTCAATCCGCCTACCCTTGGTACGGAGCTCGATCTCCAGGAGCTCGAAAACCTTTTCAGCCTCGCATAGAGGCTGTAGAATGTGCCAATTTCGAAGGGAAAGCATCTTCTTTAAGGCGGGAGCAGGTCGCTCACCGACTGAGAAAACAGCTAAGCATGGACTGCGAGCTCCTGAGCGGGTTCGGAAAAGCTTCTCTGAAGCTTTCGAAGAACACTTCTACGCGCGACGGGTTTGCACAAGACCTGAATATCCAGTGGTAGTATAGTTGCTTCACATCCTTCGGCGGGGGATATTTCTCGATGTACTCACGATTAAGCCAGATGAATAGACCAAGCTCATGGAACTGGTGATAGGCGGCACGTGTTGTGTATGAAAAGTATGTTTCTTGGGCACGAAATGGAAGAGACCGAGGCGGTATGCGCAAAAGCAGAATAACTTTCGAAGAAAGGGGGCGTATTCGCGGCAGGACTTCGTAAGACTTTCCCAGGGGTAGCAGGGCACAACGGCAGTACGGGGTGATACCACGGGCGCCCTTATCAAATGCGGAAACTACTTCATGTATAAACTCTTTGTCGAATGGTGGATTACCACCTGCGCCTTCAATGTCCTTTTCCCTGTCTTCCCATCTACCAAGGGAGCCAAAAAGATCGTCACGTGGATCCGCGCTACAGTAGGTCTCCATGACTCCGCTTTCGTTGAACGCGTCCGTGAATAATTCCGTGGTCACTCGCGAAGAGAGAAACCAGAGACTGTGAAGGTCCGGCGTGACGGTTCTGGACGTCGGGTTGAAGCGCGCTTCACATTTGAGGTGCACTACGTTGCAAAGAGCCATAAGAAAAGAGACATCGTCGTAACCTGGCATCAATGTGGCCAAACCTTTTTCGTTGCGTTTGAAGCATTGTTCCACAGCCACGGGAGATATTGTAGCCCCTGGTTGGCATTGAGACGAGATGAAATCGCCATGCGGTACATACACTGCACGAGAAAACCGAGCGTATAAACGTCGCGCGACCTCTGCGCGAATCACAAATTTCGATGCCCTGCCATAACCCTGTCGGTATTTTTTGGCCACTGAAACACAGTAAACAAAGCAGCCAAGACCGTGTCAGTTACCGCGCCGCAGCTGGAGAAGTTGGAGTTTATGCCCTTCAAGCGGTATTGCTCCGGCGCAGCATGTCGCTAGTAGGTCGCAACATATTTGCGTTGATCGGTGTTTACTGATCATTGGAACACGGCGACCTTTCCAGCGCATATCTAGGCCATATTCGTATGTTCCAATGGACATGTTGAAGCGTGTATGGTTTCTCCCAGGGCCTAGAGGACGGAGCGGCGAGCACGATTCTGTGAAACGAAAATTTTCGGGGAGTACAAGGAAGTTGGTTGTGTAGACATGCGATGAAGGGGTATCGCAGGCTCTGCCTCGGGACAGCTGCAAGTGTTGGTTATCCTGCTTCGGTTCGAGGGGGTACGGGAGGAGTTTGATGCAGAACGTGCTAGCATATGCGGGACGAAGTGGTTCGCGTCGGAGAAGAGGGGAGGGGAAGCGGGGTTGGATGGTGAGTAGATGTAACGGTCGAAATCTGGAAGAGCACTGCAATGGGCAGGAAGCAAATTCTTGATTATAATTTCCACGCTCGCTACGCAGCCCTTGCTGCCTCGAAATGACGATTTCCGAATACAGCAAAAATGATGCCGAACCTCACGGACTGAGTAACACTGCCTTTCCCCTCGCCGCAGCCGTTGCCCGTCTGAGGTCATGCGGAATTTTTTAATGACCCGCGCATTTCCTTGTCGAGAACAAGCTGTAAGGCAGAGCTACAGTGACCTACAGGCGTCATGGGATTGGTTGTGACCGGTTGTACACTTGTGCGTTCACAAAAGGTCAAGGCTCTTCAACCCATCCGGCGCGACATCATTCGAACAGGCGCGACACTCTGCGCGCTAGATGTACTTATGCTATGCTAGAGGCAGTAGAGGAAGAGAGAGGGAGGCAGACGAAACAGAAGATCAAAACACCAATAAAGCTGTCATTGCTCTTAAGCTTTGCTCCTTGTTCGCACAAGGAGCCTGATTGTCTCAACAACAGCGTGGTCCTCGTCAGCAACCCTGCACGAGGCAAGCGCTAACGCAAATTACCGACATTCCCGAATAAAGGTAATACAAACCAGACACATGGCAAGATGGCCAGCAACGCAGGCGAGGGTGAAATTCGGAATGGGCGCGACGCAAGTCGACCAGCACGGAATACCGCCCCTGCCAGCAACAACACAAGTCAGGAAGGATACACTCAGTACTGGCGCTGCATCACTCTAACTAACAGCCCCCAGTCAGGACTCCGTAACCTTTTTGTTGGATACGAAGGCACAGCAGATCTTACCGGAGACCGCCTCAAGTCAATGATACAAGAAGACTTAACACCTGTGGACTTTGCCCACCCAGAAATTGTTGTCAATACAGAGATCTACAAACGCCTCAAGCGTTTTTTGGAATCGCGAGGAATCCAGTGTGCAATCAGAGGCCCATCAGGACGCTACGCACCACGGAGAATTATTGTCAACCTTTTCTGGGACTGCGACGAGCACGAATGCCGCAGAGCTCTTAGCATTTATGATGCAGCAAAAAGGGGAGAAGATGTTATTCTGTCCCCTCGATCAGCAAGCCAAGAGGGTAATGATAAACCATCTGCATTTCATGGAACCCGCGACAACAATAGAGACCAAGGAGATGGATATTGGAAAGAAGGGTACAAAGCCAATCTTTCAAAAGTCTTCGCGGCCAACTTCCGCAATAGTTCAGATAAGTTTTCCGGTTCACTCGAAGAAAATTGGCCTCGTTTTCTTGCCACTTTTTTGCAAGTTTGTAGCGAGGCAGGTGTGAAACCGACCGACAAGGTCATTTTTTTACGTCATGTCTTAAGAGGGGAAGCTCTTGACTTTTACTACAATCAGGTGGTAGACAGGCAAGCAAACTGGGGAACCGCCATTCAGCAGATGAACGAAGCATACTCTTCTGAGGCCAAAATGGATTCTGTCACCGAAAGACTTCGCTGCATAACAATTGGCCAATACTCGGACGGCCACAAATCCGAAAGAGAGATGCTCAAAGAATTGACCAACGACATCGAAAAGCTATCACCGATGGCTCATCCCCAGCTCCGAACTGATTTTTCAAAGCGTATGTTTCTTGAAAGTGCTGTAAAGGACAGACAGTGGGCTCTCATGGTATCCGCAAACCATGAACTTATGAGCTTGTCATACGTACAGTACAGAACATATCTCGAAAAATTCCAGTCAAAGTGGTGTATGTTCTCATCGGCTACCGCTTCTAATCCGATGCAAGTTCCAGCAGCTCCTCAATTTCGCTCCACTCGCTGGAAGAGCGTCAACTACGCCGGGCCCTCAAGGTATGGTCGCAGCGTTCCCAAACAACGGTTAGGTGACTCTACCAGTCACAAGCGCACATTGCGTTGCTTCAACTGCGGGGAGGAGCACTGTCGTGTTAAAACATGTACCAAGAAGATGGATATGAAACGCATAGCGGACAACTTCGCCAAATTTCGAGAGACGAAAAACGACTCACATTTCACTGAAGCATTCTTTGCTTTGGCAGAAGTATTCGTGACCGCGGGAAGGGAGGGCGAGCTTACAGTTCTGACGGACTCTAATCTGGAGATGGTGTCAGAATCCGAACCGCATCATGACGTTTCGGAAAGCATAAAACATGTTGTATTTGTAGATGATATTTCTGCGAATGAAGCTTTGAACACCAACTGTGCAGAGGAAATGCGAAAGACACTCCATCGATGGCCTATAGACGACGACGAGGGGTTTTAATTGGGAACCTGCCCGGCCCACAGGTTCTAACCCCAAGGCCCAAAAACTCACCTGATATCCGCAAGCCGTTGGCAATCCTACAACTTTCTGGAGTCCGACAACAACGCCTTGGCCGACAACAACGCCCGGTACACGCAAAAAAGCCCTCACGCATCACGCAGGCGACAGTGAGTCTCACAAATTCGAAAGAGTTGTCCCGCTACAGCTCAAACATTTTGAAGGGGCATGTGTAGACGGAGGAGCTTCTCGCTCTGTGATTGGCAAAAAGCAAGCCCAAGCGTACTGCAAGTTTGCACGTTGCCGCTACAAACTTTACCCTTCCAACACAATGTTCATGTTTGGAAACGGCAACCAGAACAGCCTGGGTGCTTTGGAAATTCGACTGCCAGTTCCTTCAGGGATGTTTTTCTCTCTTAGAATTGACGTGGTTGATGCTGACATTCCTATGCTACTTGGTCTTGACGTATTGGACAGGGAGAAACTAGTGCCCGATAATGTCGCTAAAAAACTTATGAGCAAGCTTCACGGTTGGAATCTCCATTGTGCGAAAGTACGGACACATGTTTTTGGAATGGAATCAGGAACAAATATGCTTCTCACGAGCCGAGCTACAGAAGCTACATCTTCATATGTTTCACCCAAACGTCACCAAACTGTATATCCTACTGAAACGAGCTAGACCGCAAGAAGCCAATTCCAACACCAGGAAAGTACTGGAGGAAATTGCTGAGGCATGCAAAAACTGTCGTCGCCACCGCAGCCGACCCTACAGGTTTAGGGTGTCCCTTCCCGACGACGACATCAAATTCAATCACGAAATAGCTGTCGATTTGATGTGGCTAAAGGGGAATCCACTACTCCATGTGGTCGACACAAACACACACTACCAGAATGCCGTGATCCTCAAAGGGCAGTCCGCACAAGACGTATGGGACGCTTTCGTGGAGGGCTGGGCCTCTGTCTATCTCGGCTACCCCAACCGCATCAAGGCGGACAGCGGTTCGGTATTCACATCACGTTTTTGGAAGGAAGTGACAACCCTGCACAGAATTGACGTCGATATATCGGGTGTGGAGAGCCACAATAGTCTGGGGGCAGGGGAAAGATATCACGAGCCGTTACTTCAAATATTTGACAAAATATTGACGGATCACCCGAGTATCGACCCAGAGATTGCCATACGTCTGTCTGTCAAGGCACTCAATGACACAATGGGTCCAGAAGGCATAGTCCCCTCCCTACTTGTGTATGGTTCACTGCCCACATTCCCCGCCGTCCAGATGGAGGCACCTGCCCAAGAAGAGCGTATGAAAGCTCTTGCCTCTGCTCGTCGTGAAATGGCAAGCATCACTGCCAGACTACGAATTCAGCAAGCTTTACGATCCCGCGTGCCCCCCGCTACGCACTACGAAATTTCTGCTGGCGACTCCGTGTACGTCTATCGGGAGGCTAGTACCACTGCCTCCAAGAAAGGGGACTGGACAGGACCGTGGAGAGTTGAAAAAATTGTAACGAAAGAAGTTTACGTAGATTATGGAGGCACTGTGAAACACTTCAACATTTCCCAGATCATGCCTTGCCCCTCAGTTGCGGGTGATCAAGAGCTAGAACGCCTTATCCAATCTTTCGATAAGTTCCGTTCTTCCCCACCGCCGGACATCCTAATTACAGAAGTCTTAAAACCAGGAGATCCCCGCACGAAGAGTGATGAAATGAAGAAAGCCATCAAGAAAGAAATGCAAGGTCTGGCAGAGCGGGGCACATTTCAAATCGTAAATCGGGAGGATGTCAGACGATCAAGTGCATCACCCAATATAATGGGCGGCCGCTTTGTTTTAGCCATCAAGGATACCGGTAGTGAAAAGGAAGTTTGCAAAGCCCGTTTTGTCGTGCAAGGCCACACCGATGTTGAAAAATCCCTGCTCGTACACAACGCCACAACGCTTCACAAAGGATCTGTCCGCATGCTCATATCAATTGCTGCCTTATTGAGATTCCGTGTTTGGACACAAGACATTTCGCAGGCATACCTCCAATCAGCTCGCAAACTGATGCGTGAAATTTACATTCGGCCATCAAAAGAATGGCACCTCCGATCTGACCAAGTTTTCAAATTGCTGAAGCCTCTCTATGGACTTAGTGGGAGCGGCGACTACTGGCACGAAACCTTTTTCCGTCACCTACAGCATGACTTACAAATGCGCCCCACCGCCGGAGATTTGTCCTGTTTTTTCAAAACTGTCAAAGGGAAACTACAAGGCGTTGTTGGGACTCATGTAGATGATACTCTCTGCGCTGGCAACGAGAAATTCGAAGCTGACTCGAAGCTAACGGAAAATATTTTCGATAGCAAGGAACGCCAATATAATCAATTTACTTTCGCCGGGATTCAGATTGAACAAATCGAGGACGGATATTTGTTACATCAGGAAAAGTACGCTTGACGCATTCAACAGCTGCACAAAGACTGTACATTTCCTGAATATCGATCGCGCCGCCAAGCTCTCGCATGGCTGACAAACACGAGGCCCGACATTTGCGCAGAAGTCAATCTCGCAACTCAAATTACGGAAACCATTTGGAACCAAACGCACGTCAAGGAATTGAATCATGTGATAAAGGGCGTCAAACGTGCGCCCCGCCGTGGATTCCTGCAGCGCAATCTAGATGCCGAAAACCTCTCCCTGAAGGTCTTTTTAGATTCATCCTTCGCAAATGCTGAAAGCAAGAGGTCCCAGCTCGGATTTGTTATCGCACTGTGCGACAATACTGGGAAGGCAAACATTATTCACTTCTGCAGCTACAAATCAAAACGTGTTGTCAGATCGACAATGGGTGGCGAAGTGTTTGCATTTGCAGATGGGTTTGACTACGGTTTCTCATTGAAACCTGACTTGCAGCAAATGCTCGGCAAAAAGATTCCCTTGCTGATGTACACGGACTCGGACAGTGTATTCAAAGTGATCATAAAGAACTCTGTCACAACAGAGAGGCGACTTATGATTGACCTTGAAGCCACAAGGCAAGGTTACGGATCCGGAGATATCAGTGACATCGGATGGATTGGCAGCAATAATAATCCGGCGGACGGTTTGACAAAAAGGGGAGAATGTCCCGCGCTATCAGAGCTCATGGAGACTGGAAGAATAGATGCAGAGGTGTTACAATGGGTAGTGAGATCAGACGGGATGAAGCAGAAGAGGGTCGAGCACCTTGACCATCGTCTTCGAAAAAGACCGAGTGTCGAGAACAAGCAGTAAGGCAGAGCTACAGTGACCTACAGGCGTCATGGGATTGGTTGTGACCGGTTGTACACTTGTGCGTTCACAAAAGGTCAAGGCTCTTCAACCCATCCGGCGCGACACCATTCGAACAGGCGCGACACTCCGCGCGCTAGATGTACTTATGCTATGCTAGAGGCAGTAGAGGAAGAGAGAGGGAGGCAGACGAAACAGAAGATCAAAACACCAATAAAGCTGTCATTGCTCTTAAGCTTTGCTCCTTGTTCGCACAAGGAGCCTGATTGTCTCAACAACAGCGTGGTCCTCGTCAGCAACCCTGCACGAGGCAAGCGCTAACGCAAATTACCGACATTACTGCCCATCCCGTGGCCGCCACGTGTCCGTGGTGGCGGCCTGGCCTGCGGCCAAGCCGCCTCGCACGCCCCCCGCCACTTGTCACCGCCACGTGTCCCCGTGGCGGCCTGGCCTGCGGCCTGGCCGCCCTTCACGTGGCCGTGACGTGTACGCAGTGTCGCCCCCGTGCGCCCAAAATTTGTTTTCCCGCGAAAAGACACATCCGAAAAAATTGAAAATATTAGCGCACCAATCACAACGGCGGCTTCTACAGAGCGCACCAATTGCAACACGCGGGGGAGCGCACAGACACACATACACAAACACACTGACAGACAGACACGGAAATTAGTACAGAGACAAGTGGGCTCCGTGCGCGCTTCGCGCGCCGAGCCAAGTCCCTTCTTTCTCCGCTCCTCGCTCCGTACCCTTGGGTACCTCCCGCTCCGCCGTCCCATGGTCTCTGGTCCACCATCGTTGCCGGCGTTCCCCGCCCTGCTGCTCCCCCGTCCTCTTCGCTACTGCTCTCGTCCTCTCTCCGGTCTTCGTCGCCCCTTTCCCGCTCGTCCTGCCACGTGTACCGCCCCTCCGTGCTCACTCTGGCTGCAGGTCGCGCTGCTCTCGCCACACTCGCCTCAGTCCTGCTCGCCACCCTTGCCCAGGCCGTTACCCTGGTCGCTACGGTTGGCACTCCCGTCCGCCTCAACCTCCGTACCGGCGAACCCGTGGCCCCCCGCCCACACTGCCCCCTCTCTCTCCCCGCTTTTGCTCTCGACTGTTTGGCAGCCGCCCGCGTTGCCTGGCGCCTACGCCGCGAGGCGCTTCGCTTGCTCAATCCCCGCACTCCCACTTCCGTGCCCCTACCCTTTTGTTATTCTATGGCTCTCACGCTCTAGGCACACGCCCGCGCAATCACACCTCACCCGCCGCCCCGAACTACTCCACCCGGCCCCTCTACTCGTGCGGCTCGCCCCGCTCCCTCCCGCCCTGCAGCGGTCTTGCCCTCTCCGTCGCCGACCTCCGCCCCTGCTGCTGCTCTTGCCGCCCCCAAGTAACCGTCGCCTCGCGTGCCCGGGCTTGCATCCCCACCTCGCCTTCCGCTCCACCCATTTCCCCGCCTGTGCACCTCCCGCTCGCCTTCCTGCTCCGACCTTTGCAGTTACTGCTCCCGACGTCCACACCCTTGCTGCTGCTGCCGCTGCCCCTGCTTCGTCGCGTGCGCTCTCAGCGACTCTCCCGCCCTCCGCTCTCCTGGTTCCCCTCCCCTCCTGCCTCCTTTGACTGCCCTACGATCCCTCCTCCCCTTATGATGCGCTTCCCCCATCCCCCGCCTGCCGGCCTCTTCTTGATCAAGCCGATCACAGTCACCTTCCCCTCTGCACGCCGTTTCCGTAGGCCCTCCTTCTCGTCCGTCGCGGTGCCGCTCCCGCACCCACAGTCATCGCAGTTAGTCAATCTTCCCTCTCGTACGCTGCGAACCCCGCGGAAGGAGCGCAGCGCGACCGCCTGGGCGTCAATTCCCGGCCCCCCCTCACCCGCGCGCGTCTTCTTGCGCTGCCGGCTATGACACCTGTCTGCCTCGCAGCGACGGTCTTCGGCGTTCCTCGCCCCTGCCCCTCGCCCCGGCGCTCGCCGCCACCCCCTTCCCCCCCGGGCGCGGTCCGGCCCCTTCCGCCCGCGCTCCACACCCACCTCTCGGGCCTCTTCAGCGGCCTCTGCCTTCACCCACCCTGCGCAACCCTCGAGACAGCGTGGCCATGCGGGCCCCCTCGCCCCCCGCCAGTGTAAGCGTTCGCGTGTGCTCTAATACCGCGGGCGGCAAGCCGGCAGGAGCAAAGAGGACAATTAGTAACTTACTGATTTCGCGTAGACGGTGTGCGGCGCAATCGCTAGCGAACGCAAAGCGGATCGGGGCTGTATTACTATTTTTACTCTACAGTAGTGTTAAATTTAAATTCGTAAACTACTGTAGTGCCGCATTGGTGCCCGTGGTAGCCACGTGTCCCAGTCGAGGCCTGGCCTGCGGCCAGGCCGCCCCCAGTCCGCACAGTACACTTGTCACTGTAGTAAAAAATGAAATTAAATCACGGCCCCGCCACTTTCTACACGTGTCCGCGTGGCCGCCTGGCCTGCGGCCAGGCCGCCCCGCACGTGGCCGCCACTTGTCGCCGCGGCGCCCCCGTGCGCCAATGAGAACCCGTGCGGGAGCGCACGAACACACATACACAAACACACAGACAGACAGACACGGAAATTAGTATACGCGGGGACAAGTGGGCTCCGTATGCGCTTCGCGCGCCAAGCCAAGTCCCTTCCTCCTCCGCTCCTCGTTCTGCACACGCTGTCGTTCCCCGCCCCGCTGCTCCCCCTCCCTCTGCGCTTATTCTCCCGTCTTCTCTCCGGTCTTTGTCGCCCCTTGCCCCCTCGTCCTGCCACTCGTTACTCGCCCCTGCGCGTCGCGCCCGGTCCGTGCCGCCGCCCTCTGCGCCGCCGCCCGCCTGTGTCGCCTTCCCCCCGGCCGCGGTTCGGTCCCTGCAGCCCGCAAACATGGTCAGCGCCGCTGCCCTCCACGCCGCCGCTCGCTTCCGCCTAACACTGCTACCTGGCCGCGGCTCCCGGCACCCAACCGCCTGCGCGCGCCTTCCTGCACCGCCGGCTGCCACACGTGCCCGGCTCGCAGCGACCCCTTTCCCCGTTCTTCGCACCTCCGTGATGCACACGGCCCGCGCCGCCGCCCTCCGCGCCACCGCTCCCACCACTACCTCGACCGAACCTTCCCAAGCGCACCCGTCCACCACGTCCCCGCGCCGCAGGCACACCCCGCCCACCAGCCCGCAGAACGTCTCTGCCACGCCCGCGTCCGTCCGCCCCGCCATTGCCACCCACCACGCACGTCGCCCGCCACATCTCGCCGCGCACGGCGCTCTTCGCCGCGTGCTGCCCGCTCATGTTGCGCAGAAGCTCCACGCAGCTCGCCACCACGCGCGCTTCGCCCGCCCGCCGGTCCAGCAGAGTCTCCGCCGCCGCTTGGAACCGCTTTGCGTGGAGCTGCCTGCACACCACGTCCGCGATCTCGCGCGCGCGCCCGTCCCACCCGCCGCACTCGCCCACCACGGCGTCAACGCCTGCCTCCACTGCTACCCAGCACACCACGTCCATCACCGTCTCTGAGCAACCCAGTTAGCGCCCGCTCGCCGTCACGCCTCCCCCGCCCCCCAACACGCGCGCCCGGTTGAAGCCCGCTCGCCGTCCCGCCTCCCCCGCCCCCCGGCACGCGCGCCCGGTTGAAGACCCTTGTAGTACTCCACGCCGTCCAGCTCTGGCCCGGTCCGCTCCCGCGCCCTCCCCTCCCCCACGAGCACGCGCGAGTGTGGTGATCCATGCCGCCCCGCCTCGGCGCCCCCCACCTACCCTCCCCCACCGTCCCCATCGCTGCCCCAGCCCACATCTCCTCCACGTCATCGCCGCACACCCAAAACCGCCATCCGCCCACCATCATCTTGCAGCCCATCGTTCCTATCGCCGCCCGTCGCTGCCCCGGCCCGCACTTCCTCGTCGCCGCGCATCCACATCCGCCCCCCAAAGTCGGAGCACCACGCGCTGCACAACTCCGCCTTGAAGAATTCCGGCCCCCCCACGCACAGCCCCCCGCGCACCACCGCCCCGCTCACGTCGCCACGAGCCTCCGGTATTTCGGGCAGCCCCGTGTCTCACGCGTCCGCCCCCCTGTCGTACGCGTCCATCTACCACACCGCCATCACGTGCTCGCAGTGCCCGCCCCAGTTCCGCCCACAATGTAGATCCGCGTGGCGCGGTTTAAACGGATCCGGGCTAAAATTTGTAGTGTACTGTAGCGCGGCCGCGCTCGGCAGTCCGCACAGTTATTTGAATTTTAAAATTTAACTTGTCGCCACTTGTCAGCCTGTACTGTAGTGGGGCCCCGCCCCGCAGTCCAGACAGTAATTTTAATTTAAAATGTTACACTTGTCGCCACTTGTCACCGCCACGTGTCCCCGTGGCGGCCTGGCCTGCGGCCAGGCCCCGCCCGTGACAGCCACTTGTCACGGTAGCGCCAATGGCAACGCGGGGGTCATGCGGGATTTTTAAATGACCCACGTAATTTCTGCCCATCCCGTAGCCACCACGTGTCCTTGGTGGCCGCTTGGCCTGCGGCCAGGCCGCCCCGCACGTGGCCGCCACTTGTCGCCGCAGCGCCCCCGTGCGCCAATGAGAACCCGTGCGGGAGCGCACGAACACACATACACAAACACACAGACAGACAGACACGGATTTTAGTATACGCGGGGACAGGTCTTATTGCAGCCAGCGAAGGGCTTCGCCGGGCAAAATGAGTCTTTTTCGAGACCTACCGAGAGCAGACAAGGGGAATAGAACACGGCAGACAATCATTTCAGAGCATTCTAAGCAATAAATGGACATGTGCCAGAAAGGCGAGCATAATAGTTCGTTCTGTCAATAGTTCGTATCTCTGCGTCCTGGCACGGGGGCGAACTATTGAGAGGTACCTACTGTATCGTGACACCCCTCCTTCGTGCCCCTCCCCTCCTCGTGCCCATCCCCTCCTCGTGCCCATCCCCTCCTCGTGCCTATCCCCTCCTCGTGCCCATCCCCTCCTCGTGCCCCTCCTCCTTCCTGCTAAGCAGCGGCCTGCCAAGTCTCTGCCATCCGACAACGTCCTTCCCTCTCCGTTTACAGAACGTCGGCGCCGTCACTCAATCTAATTAAGGGCGCCGCCTCTGCAAGGGGAATCGGTTGTCGTGTGAGAGAAAAGCACTTGACAAAAAGAGAAAGTATCGTGGCCGGCACAGGTTAAACAAGCGGCCCCCAGTGACAGACTGACCGCGATAAGCTGTCCGATCACAGGCAGCAGCGAGACGAATAAGTAGGATCGTGAGTAGAGACGACCATGTAAAGAGGTTTTACAGTATGAGTTTGTCGATTCAACAGTGGCAGCTGCAACTCTGCTGGAACACGTGTTACACGTTTCCGCGGAAATCTATCCTCGCTGTTACTGTAATGCATGTTACTGGCCCAGTAGTACTCCTTCCACGCCCCCGTTCCCACTACTGTACTGTTGTAATCTGATCAGTGTGAAATGAGACCATAGAGATTTTGACACTTGTTAGAATTGGATCCATTGGGTGACAGCCCCTGTTCACAACAAGCCCT
>NW_005178509.1:0-37962 GCF_000350225.1 Chondrus crispus | reverse complement strand
CCCGACCGCCTTTCCCGCTCCTGTTACAAACCAACGCCGTCGCAACTCTCCCTTACCTCCATACCTTCTGCCAGTGCTCCAGATGCGGGCGCTTCCGACCCGGCGGGCATACTCACTCTCTCCAGCATCGACTCTACCGCGTAGCTCACTCTTGCCCTTGCTAGCCCTACTCCGCTACTCACATTATCCGTCTGGAATCGGACCGTTCTCGCCGGACATATCTCCCGCCTTCCTCCCTTACCTGATATGCGCTTCACTCTCACTTCCGTTTCTCCTTCTTCTGCACTACGAAGTAAATCTGGCCCGTAACGTTACGATTAATTTAATTTTTGATTTGGCCGTACCAATGATAGTCAAGACATTTTTTGAGCAAAATTTTTGATACTGATTTTGCACCGAATTCCCTGCAAGCCGTAATCTATTGGTACTCTTCCAATACCTTGCCGTCGCTGGGCCAGCTGAAAAAAATCGCAGATTTACAATTGGACATGGCAGTGCCTCATTGTAATATTTGGCGGTACCGCCATACGTGCTGGGCTGATCCATCTCAAAAACATCCCATATTAACCGCTGGGCATGGCCATGCAGTAGTTTATTGCGTTTTGGTACTGCCAAACAGACTGGAATGATCCAACGTTTGTTTCTGGTCGGCGATGTGCACACGTAGGATCGGGTCAATGCACCGCACCCGTGGTACCAGTTGTCATATAGGATGGGAGCAGTGTGAATTGCGAGCAAGAGTCAGTAGTCGGTTTACCACTATGTTAGCTCCCTATCTACATACGCTACGCAGCGCAATATACAGTCTCCTTGCCGATTCAAGCTCCGACGACCAACTGTTGTGGGGACAAGCGCATTTGTAAACTGAAGTAGGTTAGATACTGCGTGCAGCAGGCATGTCCGGCCGGACTGATTCGCGAAGCGTTAACGACAACTTACAATCCATCCAACACTTTCACGCAACAAGAACTGCCCAACTTCCGGCGCCGATGCCATGTGACACTTCCAATCATGACGGAGTTCAGTTTACCATGACTTTAAGTTCCGATGACCAACTGTTGTAGGGACAAGCGCAGATGTAAACTGAAGTAGGTTAGATACTGCTTGCAGCACGCCTGTCCGGCCGGACTGATTCGCGAAGCGTTAACGACAACTTACAATCCATCCAACACTTTCACGCAACAAGAACTGCCCAACTTCCGGCGCCAATGCCATGTGACACTTCCAATCATGACGGAGTTGAGTTAACCGTGACTTCAAGTTCCGATGACCAACTGTTGTGGGGACAAGCGCAGATGTAAACTGAAGTAGGTAAGATACTGTGTGCAGCACGCCTGTCCGGCCGGACTGATTCGCGAAGCGTTAACGACAACTTACAATCCATCCAACACTTTCACGCAACAAGAACTGCCCAACTTCCGGCGCCGATGCCATGTGACACTTCCAATCATGACGGAGTTGAGTTAACCGTGACTTCAAGTTCCGATGACCAACTGTTGTGGAGACAAGCGCAGATGTAAACTGAAGTTGAGGAAGATACTGTGTGCAGCACGCCTGTCCGGCCGGACTGATTCGCGAAGCGTTAACGACAACTTACGAATCCATCCAACACTTTCACGCAACAAGAACTGCCCAACTTCCGGCGCCGATGCCATGTGACACTTCCAATCATGACGGAGTTCAGTTTACCATGACTTTAAGTTCCGATGACCAACTGTTGTAGGGACAAGCGCAGATGTAAACTGAAGTAGGTTAGATACTGCTTGCAGCACGCCTGTCCGGCCGGACTGATTCGCGAAGCGTTAACGACAACTTACAATCCATCCAACACTTTCACGCAACAAGAACTGCCCAACTTCCGGCGCCGATGCCATGTGACACTTCCAATCATGACGGAGTTCAGTTTACCATGACTTCAAGTTCCGATGACCAACTGTTGTGGGGACAAGCGCAGATGTAAACTGAAGTAGGTAAGATACTGTGTGCAACACGCCTGTCCGGCCGGACTGATTCGCGAAGCGTCAACGACAACTTACAATCCATCCAACACTTTCACAAGACAAACACGGTTTTAATTCCGTCAGGTTTGCACGCAGACAAAGGCGATCTCATCACAAGAATTTGAAGATGGTCAGAGAGTGCGGACATACGCGGACAACAATGCAACCCACGTGCGTGTATATCAACCTACTTTCAGCGCGTTTCCTATCACGACGGCATCGACATCGATCAACTGTAGATCGGCCGTTCGCAGCCCCATCCACCAGCAATAGCACTGGCGATCTCTCGCTATCCTGATCACCCATACACCACAAGCGGGCCCGCCGTGACCCTATGGCATCGATCTTGCGCCCTCATACGCGAAACGAACTGCGTGGTTGTTTGTGTCCAATGATACCTTCAGTCAGCAGTAGATTGGCCAAGGAAGAGCGAGGTGTCCAACTCTTGACGCGATCGGCGAGACGTGTAACCAGAAGTCCGCCCAATTTCGATTCAGATGGGATGGGTGCTGAAATCTGATAATTTTCCAGTAGAAAACGCCACTCCGCGAATAATCAGGGTTTCCAGCGTCTGAAACACCAGGTCCCTATCTCCTTCATGCCATTCTTGTAGGGTAACCTTTTCTCCTCGTCTGAAAGTAGAATGCCCCGCCACCCAAAACATTGGCAGAGTGTTTGATGAAGTTGTCCCTCGATACGTGACAGGAGTTGGCTGAGCAGGCGTGGTACAGCGCCACGCGACGGACGCCATCAGTGAGACAGAGCAGTTGTATAGACTCTGAGTTCAGTTCCGCGGATATCCTCAGAGTCTTACGATCATCCACTCTGCATCTTACGACAGCCGCGTGAGGACTCTCGTCCTCTCTCTGCAAGACCACAACAACTGCGAACAGGTTCAATGACGATCCGACCGCCCCATTTGCATGCAAAAGCAATCCCTTCGTCCCTCCGCGCGGTAACATAACCTGGACGACACATCCCGGCTCAATCGTGTCATGCGAGTACGTCCGTGGGGACGCACTCAAGTAGCTTCTGCGAACGCGCCGAGCAGACGAGAATAACTTGACTTCCGACTTCTTTGACGTATCAAATTCTGGACGGAGATTTTCCAGGATGTTTGTAGCCCGTGGCAAAAGCTGCGACAAAAGCTCAGATGAATCTATCGTTTCTGTTTCTGATATGCAACATCTGGACAGCTAATTGACATCCTTTTCACAATTCCCCTCCCATCGTACGGAATCTCCGGTCCAAGCGGGGTTGACCTTCCCATTCGACCGCATCTCGTCCATCAACGGTTTGACAAATAAATCAGATATACTAACATCTGTGTCCTTCAGGAATCCCTTCAATTCATCCGAAGCCTGTGACAACTCGTTGCATGCTTCGCCGCGAAGCAAGCGTCGAAGGCCTCTCCTGCATTCCATCTTCAGTCCGGCATCCGAAGTTTGTGTCATAGTGCTGGACAGCAACGCCAACCGCCCTTGCCAATCATTCCCCAAACAATGACCCACGGCCGCTAAATGTCCTTTTTGGTGATTACCCCGGACTATGCACCTCTTCAAAGGTTGATGAGCAATCTCGAACACCAGTTCCATAAAGTGACGTACATGCCCGAAGGCAGGAATTGTGTGGTTGTACAACTCGATTAACCTGGGCAGGTTCGGCTTGTCCAAGCTGGGGCGACCTTTACCCACTCCTTGGCAATAATTTGCGCAAAACTTGTCTGCCTCAGTCACATACTTCTCAGCCCTTTCCAGCAAGTCTGCATGGTATTGAGCTCCATTATCACTTGTCACATACAAATAATCTGAGACACCATCCGCCTCTTCCGATGGCCACCAGTACGTCAACGCAATCAATTCCTGCAATTGCGTCAATAGATCCAACACAACAGTGGTTTCTTCACTCTGGATCCCCGGGAACAGTTGGTAGAAAACCGGAACGCACACGAGAAGCACACAGAACACACCTGACAGAGTCATGGAATTGAGTTCATTCTTGGAACTAAAAACTGATGATTGCCTCTTCAACCCATTGTCTCGGAGGGCTCCGCATATTGCCATGTCAGCTTTTGCCCTGAACGCAGCCGCGTTTCCTTGTCGGTTAATGACGTAGAAGCCTACCTCGATAACGTTCTTCGCGAGACCGGCCAGCAAATGGTCAGGCGCGACGACGTTGCAGCGATATGCCTCAAAACGTCCTGACACCACACGCTTTCCAGCGCTTGTTAACGGTATGTCAACTCGTACGCGCTCAAGTTCCCTTTGCAATGCAAGAAGAGGAGAACTTTCGTCACTAACCTTGTTGCTGTCTTTCATACCAAGCCGGTTTGTGTCTCGACTGTCAATTTCGCTGTTGCGAAGAGCTTCATGGCGTTCCATGCACCTCAAGGACGCCGTGCGGTGTGCATGGACTTTTGTCGTATAGCCGTATCCGCTCTCACCGACGCCGGTGTTCTTCCGAAATGTACAAAGAGTGCAGGGCGTATTTGCTGTATGTCCCATAACATCCAATGTTTCAGCGGCCGCTGGATAGTCAGCCACAAAACCCACAACGTCGACAAAGATTCTTACTCTCTCGCCGGTAGGCGTGTGTGCTTCCACACCTTCTGTTGTACACTTAACCAAGTCTGGAATGATTGAGAGCAGTATATTGTTCGTTGATACACCTGGAGGAGTTAATCCAATGATTCTGACAGACGATCGCGTGTTACGACTTCGCGGTGGTAGTCCAAGCGGGATCATGTAGCATCCACCTGCTGAACCCTGCGGATACAATGAAGAGAATGGGGAAAAGTCATCGCAGTATAGGAGAGCGCGATAGACCACGAACTTTGTTCCATCCATTAAGCGGCCGCTGTTTTGCATTCTTCTGTCAATGTTGCGGGTGCCTCCCGATATTTTGGGCTCTTGGAGGAGGAAAGGCAGCCCTTTCAAATGTTGAGTACCGAGCAGACGAAAGGGTTTGTCTGGAGTTCCATCGCCACCATCATTGAAACGCTGACCGGCCCCGTTTGCACTCATGTTTTGAAACCAAAACAAAGTGTCTGAGCTGAGACCTTCCTTGTGTTTCCAAAACCTAGAAACCAACATACACATTCTCGACGTTGCCACTACTTCACTTTCTGTAGGTCGAAGAAGGGTACAAATATCCCCAGGCAACACCTTCTTCGAAGAACGAGCCCTTGCTTCAAAATCTATCCCTCCATCTCTACGCCTCACAGATCTATTATACTTTTCCAATGGCGGTGCTGTACAAAACTGCCTGGCCAGGCAATTCTCCACGCCACGGAGAACCTTCATCGCCATGTTGGCGCTTCTTGTAACATTTCCCTCACTTCCCACGCACCACACCGCTGAAATTATACACTTCATTACAAAGTTATTCTCTGCGTTCTCATGAACACGATAGCCCAGCTTGCGCACGTCAAGTGACAAACGTGATGGAAGCAGTTCTGACAGTTCCAGTCGAATCACGGCACCCGGGAACGCCTGCACAGTACATGAACCATTGTGGACGTAAAGTGCTGTCGTAGCTTCCAATATTATCTGCCGCTCTGCAACCAGCTTCGAGCTTTCTATGCATTCTGCGTCCGCCACACCACCATGCCATCGACTGGATTTCGGATACATTGAGTTGAAGAACGGAGCCATCATGATGTCCACTTTCGCCCATTCACTTGGTGGAACAATACGAACAGGAGTTTTAGACCCGTTCGAATATTGTGATGCGGTCTCCTCGTTACCCCCCAAATTTTCAACCAATGACGTTCGGTTGAATGCCTTCTTCTTTCGTCGGACGACAAAGTACTTGAGGTCACTCTTGGGAAAAAGATACTTCAAAGCATGCGGAAAGAGAGTCCTCTGCACGGTGGAATAAGATGGGAACTTAATAGAAGGAGAAACCCAAGACAGTATATCTCTCAGGAGGTTATACTGTTTGACCGTATACTTTGGAGAGGACGGCGAGGGCGGTGTCGACTTGGACGAGCTCCTCGGGTTGGGAAGTGGGGTTGGGGGAAGGGGAAGAAGGGGCGGAGGTCGGGGCCATAGATGCTGGAGCCATAGTGGATGGACTGCGTCGACGCGCCGGGGGAGGAGCGGGTGTGGCGGGTGCGGACTTTGGTTAAGGAGCGAGAATGCGGGGGGAACGCGTGTGAAGATGAAGTACACAATCAAAACAAAAGGAGCGAGTGGACGACCCAAAGGGATTTCTTCAAAACTTGTTCAAAACTTGATCATGATCCCGATGCGGAATATGGATCCCGATTTACATTAGTGAGCTTACGCAAACCGGATTCTGCAGATTTCTGCAAACAATTCTGCAAAAAACCTTACACTGAAATTGCATATACAGAATTCTGCAATCAAGTCGTGACAAAAATTGCCGAAATGTGAGTTTTTAGTGAAGAGAATTTCAGCATGGTTGTGAGAAATGATAGGGACAAGTGTCGTGTAATTGGCGGTAGTTTGATAGGATACATGCATGATACACAGCGATACAAGGTTACCAATTCGTTGCCGCCACCGCTTGTGTCACCCTTACCCTCCTCGCCTCGTCCGACTTAACAACCCCTACCAGTTCCTTGAGCGCCTCCATCGGATTCCGCTCTCTGCCAAACACAACCGTCCCTCCCACCTTCCCGGCCTCCAGTATCTCTGCGGTCTCCCTAGCCGCCTCCACCCTCAATTCTGTCCTCACGTGCGACAACCCGGCGTTCAACGTCGCCGCCATTAACCTTGCAAACGGCCTCACCTTCCACATCTCCTTACGCATCTCACACTCGTCTCCCTCCCGGCCTTCCTCACGCCGGTCGCCTCATCGCACAGCGCGTCCAACCGACGCGAACTGCACGCGGGCCATGGCCCAACGGGAGGCCGGGTGGAGCGACGAGCTCGCCGACCCGCTCGCGCACACTCTCCTCACGGGAGAGCCGCGTGGTGCAGGCGCAGACCAGTTTCAACAGCTCAGGACGTGTCTCGCAGACTTTGCGCAGGAGTCGCACGACAGGCTCACAGCGCACGAACGGCGCACCCAGGAGCTGCTTCGTCGCATCGGCGAGGCGGAAAACGGCGGGCCCATGTGAGAGACGGGCTGGAAGTGGGGAGATAGCGCCTTGTAGAACTCGACGCTAGCGAGCTGTTGCATCGCGCTTGCGGTAGAGTCGGGTGCCATTGTGTAAATTGTACCCTGCCTGACAGCGCCGTTGATTTTCTGCACAGTGAGACGGCGAGGGAGACGGCGGGAGGGGCTGCCGCAAATGGCGGGCGGGACGAAGCGGAAGCGCGGAGTCGGCGAGGGACAGTGCTACACGAGCGCGATGGCATTACCAGCACTAGAAAGCGCAGTCTGACACGGGCGCAAAGGTGGCAAGCCGGAGCGAACCGTTCTGGGAGTTGGCCGTCTGGTCGGAAGCGGGAGGCACTTCGTGATGGAGGTCTAGATTAGCGGGGAATGCTACGACGCGGGGTGCTGCGGTTACCCGCGAGAGGGAGGGAGGAAGCGGGCGGTGGCGTGGGGGAGCCGCCCGCAACCTGAAACGCACACAAACTCTCCGCAAACATGTAATCTTGATAGTCCTTGATACAGTATCATGTGCCATTTTCATTGCCAAATCAAGAGTTGCTGTGGTGTGACAGAATGCGGAGTCGTGTAGATCGTCTGCAAACAGAATTGCAGAACGCGACTTGCGAAGGGACTTTTTAACGTCTCACCAAAGCTGTGCGATGGTCCTTTTGCCTCCCCCGCCCCATCGTGCAATCGACGGCTACCTCGAGCGCCGTCGTTGCGACGATGGTACCACTCTACAGTGTCTAGTTGTACTGCATGCCCTTTTCGTCTAATAATCCCATGTTTGAAAGTCTACGTTTGGCGTAAACGTTTTAGAAAAGTGTTCACAAATTTTTCAGAAATGGGTTTCGGCAATTGATGATGCAGAATTTCTGCATTTGTATTGCTGAAATTCTCGTTTGCGTAAGCTCTGTATTATGGACGTGTATGATCGCGAAGGAGGATCCCCACTCCATTTTCCAGCCGGGCCCGCTCGCTGTATCCACTGACATGGAGGCACCATCTACCATAACAACCCCAAGAGTAGGGTTCAGTTGTGTCGTGCCAATGTACTGTCACAAGACATGACATAATTGCCTTACCGGTAAGTCTTCTCGTGCGGCACTGAGGTATGGAAAGGTAGATGCTGTAGGGTACCAAATGATCTTACAAAGCTTTTGATCGAAGACGCTTTGCCGCACAGTATACTTCTGAGGCCTTCTGCCACGGATCCTGCTGCAGTGTAAAAACAGTCAAAACTATAAAGCACTGGACGTTTGTCAATCAATCGCAGCTCAATTTGCAAGCCTTGAACTGTGTTGCAGGGGAACATCGTTTCTAGAAACGCGTTAGTAATGCAGGCTGCACGGTTGGAACACGTTCCAACCGTGCAATTTTAGAACAGAGAGACTCGTCCCTCCTATGTGAGACTAATCGCAGTTGTGGACACTTCACTAAACTTGTTGTTGGCAGTGTAGTCGTAGACACCTGCCAAACATCCCTCCACCTCCGAACCAAGACATGCTCCTGATTTTATGCCTGCGCGGAAGTCACTCTCATATGAAGGCGTCCTCGTGTTCCGCCTCTCGCCTTAGCTGCCTCTCAACCTGGAAATCAGACTCCCGCTTGACGCTTTCGCGGGTAGATAAATTATAACCGTTCTTGTGGCACTATGCCGCGCATTAGTCAGAGAGAGATAGATGGGCGAAGCATTAAGATGCAAGAGCTATGGTTCGAGCAACCGAAAGTATCTGAAACCTCAAAGCAAAGAATTTCATTATCGTCTTGGACGTGACTTCAAAGCAGTGATGCGGCTGGTCTGGTGTCCATTTTCCACACGTGGATGGCCACACTATGCAGCTTCAAAGTGTTGGTGCGCACCAGTACAATATCAGCCTGGATGTAGTAGAAACTAACAGATATCCGTCCTATACTATATTTTACATTAAAAATGGCTCATCAAGCTAGACCAGCGGTAGGTTTGATACGATCAGAAAAGTGTGCTGCGCGCGCGCCAAAAAATCTAAAACAAATTTCGAACCACTAAATCTACCGGGCCATTCTAAAAAATCATTTCAGATATTGAAAATCTGACCTCGTAGTGTGGCTTCTTGGTGTCCCCTTGGGCGCGCTCACTATTTCAACACGAACTTAATCAAGGTACGCAACCTTATAAACGTATAGTGAGAGGTTCAGTGTTTAGGCTCGTATTCTCTTCACCCAAGGGACCGAAGTCGTACCTATAGGGCTAATACTGAGAGCGTTACCCACACCGCCGACGCACCTCTCGAAGGCAGAGTGCGGATCGACTAAACCAGTACACTGTAATGGTAGGTTTGGAGGGGCAAGGGAAAGAAGGAGGGCAGGTTGATGAGTGTGAGTGAAGGAGTTGGTACCGAGATTTACTTGGAGCCGTCTTTCGGCGATACTTATACACTTTCAGTGTTACACTATCCCATTACTTTGGCACCTGGTAAACCGTACTCACCATATGCGCGACCAAGCGCGGTCCTCTTCTGGCCCGTCCACACTGTTCTATTTCCACCTTACGAATTAACTATTGACCATCAGTGCACAACAGTTTCTACAAAATTCGAGTAACTGTAAACCATGGCCCTATGCATGCAATCGTTTCACACCTTACTAGTCTGCATCCAGACATGACAGAATATATTCTTGCTGTTGAAATTCTACGACCACATGCTGATATGCATGACACACAACGACAGGTTTGACACGTGTAAAATTGAAAACACTCCGCGTGACGAGCTCAGCAAGTTTGATTTTCAACGTGTACACGTGTACTTTCTGTACACGGGTGCACTCTACAGTACTTCAGGAGCAAGTTTGGTTTTCATCGTGTACACGTGTGAAATATGTACACGGTTGCACTGTACAATTCAATCTGAGCAGGTTTCATTTTCTCCGCCTGACACGTGTAAGACCTGGACACATGTCCTCATTTCACTGTCGAACGCGTACAGTACGCCTGCAGTCTTACAGATAAAGTTTAGAACCTTGGTGGCGGGTGCCTGGCACGTGCCAAAGGTTTACAGCGTCCATGGAGTGCAGCACGCGTACAGCAGGACACAAAGATACCGTTGCGCGAGTTTTGAATTCGTAAGGCAAAATGTGCACTGTAAACAGTCCTTGCAGGATTGATTTGAATTCGTAAGGCAACGTGTGAGCTGTAAACGTGCCTTACGAATTTGTGCCAGGCTGGATTTGGAATAGTAAGGGAATTTGTGCTTTGCTGTGCTTTGTTGTACTGCCTTACTAATTTCTCCGTCATGACAGTGGTAATTCGTAAGGCGGTTTTCTGTTCTGTTTGTTGGGCCATCGCCAGTTTGGCTGAGTAGCAAGACGGGCACATGTGTTAGAGCCAATACATTTGTAGTATGTGTGTCGTAGTGTTTGGTAGTAGAGTTCTAGAAGATTGCAGAAGTGTATAAGTAGTGCCAGAAGTTGGCGACTCAAAGTAAATCGGTACGCAATCCTTCAACTTCACCTCATCAACCGTCCTTCGATTTCCCTTTGCCCCGCTGACCTTCCAATTCTTGCGCAATGAACAACTTGGCATCTCTCTATTTCCAACAACGCAAAGTCCTGTCATATCTCAGTCCCCATACATGCCCTTGTTTCGTACCTTACTAATTTCGGTACACACTGCCAGACAACTATCACGGATAGCAACAATGTGCATCCAGACTTTCTACACATCTCACGTGATATCCGATGTGAATCACACGAGTACTGTCATCAACTTGCATCCAACGGCGCACTATGACGAGAGCACAGTACAACGTCGCATGCTGACGAGAGTATAGCACAACGACGCATGCTGATGCAAGAGTCGCATACAGCGTGACGCGTACACTGAATACTCACGTAAGTACATGTCTCTTGCGAGAAATACTTGTTGTACTTTTAATTCACATGTACTGTGCTCGGACACGCGCCGGACCGTATGTAGGCGACGTGTACAGGTGTACGTACACGCAGCAACCTGGCGATGTGTACATGTGTACACCGCACACAAGTGTCCAGCGCCAAGGCCACCCGTAATTACCCATTACAACCATGGTGAACAACTTGAAACCCCCGAAATGATGTAATTAAAACGTATACCGATCATTCAAGATATATCACCAGCATGACTGCATATAAGTGGACAATAACAGACCAATAGAATTGCAGCATTCGAACCGACACCCAACAGATTTGCAGTATTGCCTGTGTAGCCCTATAACGGTTCGGGCCAAATGCAAATTTTCGGCATTTATGCAAATTTGCATAACCCTCCAAAAGTCCACTTTCGTCCCCAGAACCCCAAAATCTGAGAGTTTACACGTGTCATGTGGTGATATGGGGTGAGGGTCCGGACCGTCGAGTCATGTACACGTGTCGCTCGATTTTGCACTTTCCAGATAACAGCATGTGGTCGCACATTTTCAATACACTGTGATCCTCCCTGAGGATCACTGTTTCGTCTCTCGACGATTCTTGGTCGGACCCTCGCTCAAGTCAGATTTCCAATGGCACAAGCCTTTCACCAAGAGCGAGGGTATCGGCAGCTACGACGATCACCGGCGTGATCGAAGGGCAGTCTTCTTGGATTGATATGGTACGTTGGCGACTAGGGACTACACCCACAGCTCACACAACGATTGCCAAGACCAAGCTGCAACAGACACGAAGAAGATCCACCAAGTTGAAACGACAGCGGGTAGACGGAGACGAACGACCAAGATGATAACGACAGCAAGTAGACGGCGACAGAACAAAACGAACGACAACGGCGATGAAAACGACGGCGGAAACGACAGCAGAAACCAAAACGAGAACGACAGCGGAGACTGAGAACAATCACTCACACAGCAGAATAATAACGTTGAACTGGGCCCATAACCAAATGGTAGGTCAGCGGGGCGAAGGGGATTCGAAGGACGGTTGATGAGGTGAAGTTGAAGGATTGCGTACCGATTTACTTCGAGTCGCCACCTTCTGGCACTACTTATACACTTCTGCAATCTTCTAGAACTCTACTACCAAAAACTACGACACGCATACTACAAATGTATTGGTTCTAACACATGTGCCCGTCTTGCTACTCAGCCAAACTGGCGATGGCCCAACAAACATAACAGAAAACCGCCTTACGAATTACCACTGTCATGACGGAGAAATTAGTAAGGCAGTACAACAAAGCACAGCAAAGCACAAATTCCCTTACTATTCCAAATCCAGCCTGGCACAAATTCGTAAGGCACGTTTACAGCTCACACGTTGTCTTACGAATTCAAATCAATCCTGCAAGGACTATTTACAGCGCACACGTTGCCTTATGAATCTGAATCTCTCGTGAGGTCCTGTCCACTGTCAATTACAACAGTGCACATTTTGCTTTACGAATTCAAAACTCGCGCAACGGTATCTTTGTGTCCTGCTGTACCCGTGCTGCACTCCATGGACGCTGTAAACCTTTGGCACGGGCCAGGCACCCGCCACCAAAGCTCTACACTTTGTCTGTAAGACTGCAGGCGTACTGTACGCGTCCGACAGTGTAATGAGGACATGTGTGCAGGTCATACACGTGTCGGGCAGAGAAAATGAAACATGCTCAGATTGTACTGTACACCGCAACCGTGTACATATTTCACACGTGTAGACGTTGAAAACCAAACTTGCTCCTGAAGTACTGTACAGTGCAACCGTGTACAGAAATCACACGTGTACACGTTGAAAATCAAACTTGCTGCGCTCGTCACGCGGAGTGTTTTCAATTTTACACGTGTCAAACCTGTCGTCGTGTGTCATGCATATCAGCATGTGGTCGTAGAATTGATGTTAAAATCGCGGTCTGAAAAATCTGCCGCAAAAATTCGTTAACCACTAGGCCACAGTCGCTGGCTTCTTGGTGTCCCCTTAGGCGCGCTCACTATTTCAACACTCCCCCTCGACCACGGGACGCCAAACACACGGCGCGGGTCACTGCACAACACACAGGCAGGTACGTTCCGAAGTGTGACACAAACAAACAAACAAACATTGCGCCGCCCAATTGCACACGGTGAGAATCGAACTCACGAATGGTAGCGTAAATCTGGGCCCTTAACCTGATGTTAAAATCGCGGTCTGAAAAACCTGCCGCAAAAATTCGTTAACCACTAGGCCACAGGCGCTGGCTTCTTGGTGTCCCCTTGGGCGCGCTCACTATTTCAACACAGAAGCACTTGCAAATGCAGTGTACGTTCGAAATCGAGTCACGTCACGTGCCATTCCCCCCAAGATGACCCCATACCACTTATGGATGAAATCTGTGCCAAATGTTGGTCATTTGCGTGTTTTCGGTTCAAAGTGTTGGTATACATTACCAAAACACAACATCCAGAAACTTGACGCCCGTGCAAAGGAGGCAATGTTTCTGGGGTATGCTGAAAATACGAAAGCTTGCAAGTTGTGGGATGGTGATTTGCACAAAGTGATCGTATCCAGAGATGTTACTTTTGACAAGTCCACGGGAGGCAAATCTCGGGAACCGATGGATACAAACGAGGAGGCTACAACTGATGATGACACAATCAACTTGAACATCGATGAGGAAGTTGCAAAAAATGATGCAGTGGCATCAGAAGCATCATCGCCGGATGAACAACAAGACTCTGATGAATCCTCCAACTCCTCCCCAACTCCAGGGGAGGACGAAACCACCGAAACAGTTGACCAACACGTAGTTGAGGAAGAAACGATTGATCCGCCAACTAATCTCCGTCGGTCCACTCGCGTTCGCAAAACGCCTGGGGCGTGGTGGGCAACAGCTTTGGTGACTGCTGGACTCCTTAGCCACGCCCATGTGATAACGGAAATCCCAAACTCGTACAACCAAGCTATGGATTCTCCAAAAGCTCGCTTCTGGCAGAAGGGCATCGACAAAGAACTTGCTTCACAACACAAAAACAAAACATGGACACTTGTTCCAAGATCTCAAGCATCAAACGTCCTGACGTCCAGGTGGGTTTTCGGAGTGAAGCAACTTCCTGACGAGTCCGGAAAATTGGTCGAAACTGCAAAGGGACGTCTTGTGGCACGAGGCTTTCAACAAGTAGAAGGCATCGATTACACTGAAACTTTCGCCCCTGTCATCAAGTTCACAACTATCCGTCTGCTGCTGGCACTGGTTGCGCACTTTGACCTTGAGCTGCATCAGATGGACGTGGTGACTGCCTTCCTCAACGGTGACCTTCACGAAGAAATCTACATGGAGCAACCTGAAGGATGCATCGACAAAGTCAAACCTGATTCGGTGTGTAAACTTTTGAAAGCAATCTATGGTCTTAAGCAAGCCCATCGCCAATGGCATAGTAAGATCGATGAGTTTCTGATCACTGAACTTGGTTTCAACACTACACGCAGCGACCCATGTCTTTACATTCGACGTCAAGGCAATGTCATCATGATTATCGCGTTGTACGTGGACGATCTGCTGCTAGTTGGAAGTGACTTGGAGGCCATATTATGGATGAAAAATGAACTCAACAAACGATTCGATATGAAAGACCTTGGCGAAGCGAAGACTTGTATTGGTCTAGAAATCGACCGTATACGTTCTAAACACGTCCAGGACCGTCACACAGTCGAAGTATGCCCAAGCAGTACTGAAACGGTTCAAAATGTCGGCATGCAATCCTTGCGTTACGTTACTCCGATGGAACAGTCTCGACATGTCACAATGCAAGTGGCCGAAACTGGCACTGATGACAACCCATGCTTTGAACCATATCGTCAGGCCATTGGATGTCTAATGTTCCTAATGGTCGGGACCCGCCCCGATACTGCGTTTGCCATTGGAAAGTTATCTCAACACTGTGCCGACCCTCACGAGTCGCACTGGTCAGGTGTGAAACGTGTTTTGAGACACTTGCGTGGGTCCCAGCATCTTGGAATAGTGTTTGGTAAAGATGATCTTGGTACGGAACTTCATGGGTATAGGGGCGCAGATTGGGGTGGATGCCTTGAATCACGAAAATCAACGAGTGGGTACGTGTACAAGCTTTGTGATGGGCCTATCAGTTGGGCTTCCCGGAAACAAACAGTAGTTGCAAAGTCTACTTGTGAGGCAGAATACATCGCACTCAGTGAAGCATGCAAAGAGGCCGCGTGGCTTCGACGCTTCCATGCCGATGTACTTGGTGCGATTTCGGATCCAACAATTCGCGTTGGATGTGACAACGCTGGTACGATTGCGTTTGCTCAGAACGAATCTACAAATCGTCGGAACAAGCACATTGATATTACGTATCATTTTGTTCGAGATGCAGTGCAGCGAAAACTGGTCACATTGTACCATTGTCCGACAACAGAAATGCCAGCCGATATGCTGACCAAACCACTTCGTCGCGCATTGTTTGAAAAGTTCGTGGGCATGGTTGGGCTTTCCGAGTGCAAAGCTGCGCAAAGCATGTGATCGAGGGGAGGTATTGAAAATGTGCGACCACATGCTGTTATCTGGAAAGTGCAAAATCGAGCGACACGTGTACATGACTCGACGGTCCGGACCCTCACCCCATATCACTACATGACACGTGTAAACTCTCAGATTTTGGGGTTCTGGGGACGAAAGTGGACTTTTGGAGGGTTATGCAAATTTACATAAATGCCGAAAATTTGCATTTGGCCCGAACCGTTATAGGGCTACACAGGCAATACTGCAAATCCATCGGGTGTCGGTTCGAATGCTGCAATTCTATTGGTCTGTTATTGTCCACTTATATGCAGTCATGCTGGTGATATATCCTGAATGATCCGTATACGTTTTAATTACATCATTTCGGGGGTTTCAAGTTGTTTACCATTGCTGTAATGGGTAATTACGGGTGGCCTTGGCGCTGGACACTTGTGTGCGGTGTACACATGTACACATCGCCAGGTTGCTGCGTGTACGTACACCTGTACACGTCGCCTACATACGGTCCGGCGCGTGTCCGAGCACAGTACATGTGAATTAAAAGTACAACAAGTATTTCTCGCAAGAGACATGTACTTACGTGAGTATTCAGTGTACGCGTCACGCTGTATGCGACCCTTGCATCAGCATGCGCCGTTGTACTACACTCTCGTCAGCATGCGACGTTGTACTGTGCTCTCGTTATGGTGCGCCGTTGGATGCAAGTTGATGACGGTACTCGTCTGATTCATATCGGATATCACGTGAGATGTGTAGAAAGTCTGGATGCACATTGTTGCTACCCGTCATAGTTGTCTGGCAGTGTGTACCGAAATTAGTAAGGTACGAAACAAGGGCATGTATGGGGACTGAGATATGACAGGACTTTGCGTTGTTGGAAATAGAGAGATGCCAAGTTGTTCATTGTGCAAGAATATATTCTGTCATGTCTGGATGCAGATTAGTAAGGTGTGAAACGATTGCATGCATAGGGCCATGGTTTATAGTCACTCGAAATGTGTAGAAACTGTTGTGCACTGATAGTCAATAGTCAATTCGTAAGGTGGAAATAGAACAGTGTGGACCGGCCAGAAGAGGACCGCGCTTGGTCGCGCATATGGTGAGTACGGTTTACCAGGTGCCAAAGTAATGGGATAGTGTAACACTGAAAGTGTATAAGTATCGCCGAAAGACGGCTCCAAGTAAACCTCGGTACCAACTCCTTCACTCACCCACATCAACCTGCCCTCCTTCTTTCCCTTGCCCCTCCGAACCTACCATTACACTGCATTGGCAAGTGCTTCTGCCCAGAACCCCTTTGCAACTTTCTTGTGCGCTAGCATGGAGCGCACCAAGTTTACCAAAGTTCTGTTCAGTCGCTCGGCGACGCCATTTTGCTCCGGTGTGTACGCTGTCGTCATTTGATGCTGAGTACCATTTGCAATCAGAAAAGACTTAAACTCCGTGGACAGATACTCACCACCTCGATCGGTGCGAAGCACTTTGATCTTGCGACCGGTGTGAGTCTGAGCAAGTTGTGCAAACATTTTGTATCGTTCAAATGCTTCTGATTTATGGTGCATAGGGTACACTACTGACCAGTTTGAGTGATCATCTATGAAGGTAATGAAGTACTTGGCACCACCAATGGACTGCACCTCTAAGGGGCCACAAACATCAGAGTGAACTAAGTCTAGACAGAAGTATGCCCGCCTCGAGGACCGCTCTTTTGGGATCACAGATCGAGTGGCTTTGCCGTAGACGCACGCAGAACATTTTTCAGAGATGCAATCATTGTCAGTATTGTTAATTTTATTAGACTCATTACCAAGTAGTTCGACTCCACTTACCACATTGTCACGAATCATCGAAGCAATACCTTGAGAATGCACACGTGCAAATCGCTCATGCCACGTTTGCAGGGTGGCAGCATGTGCAGATCCGATGTCACTGACGATGTCGAGAACGTAAAGTTCTCCAACCAATGTCGCAGTCGCCACTACAGTTGAGCCTCGTCTGATCATGCATTTTCCATTTTCGAACCCAACTTTTAGTCCAAGTTCAGTCATTCGACTGACAGAGAGCAGAGAGAACGCAAAGTCCGGAACGTGCAATACATCCGTCAACTTGCACGGTTCGATGCGGCCATTCACATTTAACTTCAAGTGAACGTCACCACGGCCGGCAACCTTTGCACTAGCCTTGGTTCCCATCTGAACAGAGGCGGATTCAAGTGGCTCATACGTCGCAAACAAAGATCGGTCATATGTAATATGAGCTGTACAAGCTGAATTTACGAGCCACGAAGGCAACATCTCGATATCGTTCGTGTGCGAAGCTTTCGACATCAGACATGTGAAGTCGACGCTGTTTACAACCATGTCGGGATCAGGTTTCTGTGTGACAAATGCAGATTGTTTCCGCTGAGACATACGCGGTTAATATCCGCTAGGAGGAGCCGGGCGACGCCCATTCAAATCCTTTCCCCAGCAGCGGGTTGCCGTATGGCCTGTATGACCGCAGTTCGTGCATTTGTAATCGTTTATGTCCCCATTGTTCGGGGCACGATTAACCAGAGCCGATGTCTGTGAGGAGGTAGACTTCATGTTTGCTCGTTGCTCTTCCTGCAGCAGACGACTTTTCACAAAGTCCAAACTGAATATCTTTTCCTCATTACCGAGAGCATCAAGTGCAACGATGAGAGCCTCGAAACGGGCAGGCAGACCGTTGAGCACTGCCATGGCCATCTCCTTGTCATCGATGTTTACGCTCATTGACTTGAGGATGGCTGCCAGCTGCTTGACAAGATTGATGTATGCAAGCATCTTTTCACCGGAAAGCATCTTCACAGTGTAGAACTCACGACGTGCAGCTAGTTTGTTCAGCAAAGTGTGCCTCTCAAACACGTTGACAATAGCTTCCCACATCTCATGAGCAGTATCAACATCACGTACATGCTCAAGATGCTCATCTGATAGGGAGAGACCAATCAGTGCTTTAGCTTTACTGTCACCTCTGATCCACTTCTTACGCTCTTCCGCGCGTTCCTCACTTGGAACTCTTCCCTCAACGATGTATTGGTCAACATCACGTAGAGCAAGCAGAAGTTGTATTTTCTGCTTCCACACGTAGAGGTTGGAGTCCGTCAGTTTGTCGATTCTGATGGATCCTCCTCCTCCTTGATCTTCCATTTTAGTGCAAATAAACTTCAAGTATTCGAAAATCCGTTCGGGGATCCCAAGCCGTTAACCGATAGTCAACACAATGGCAAGCCCACCCGTCTAAGAAATTCGATATGATTACTATGAAGTTGCACTAGGAGAAATTTGCGAACAGATATGTGAATTTTTTTGGATGAAATCCCTAACTATTCTGTTCACAAACTACCTTTAAGTGTGCGGCACCGTTCTCGTGGCACTTCAGGTGCCCGTGAGACTCAAAGACGCGATTGCAAGGGATACAACGCGGAGTCTCCTTAGCGTTGGCAACTTGAATGCGATGAGACCTAGACTGAATGTGGTCGTAAAAGGCCTTCGCACTATTGCCACTAACGCCGCACACTTTACAATACCGCTTATACCGCGGGCACACCTTACGATTCCTCTTGCGCTCACGCTTAAACTCTTTATCCGCGAGAACAGCCGCTTTCCGAGCAGAAAGTCGATCCGTAGTTCTCTTTATTGGTGCGGGAACAGGGCGCGGAATACGAGGAATCCTATAAGCTGCGCAACTCGAGGAGGGACCCGGAAGCGCAAGCCGAGGTGAAGGTTGATCCTCAGGCTCAAGCACCTCAACGGATACGACCTCCGATGTCCCAACCGTTCGATCGGTGACCAGCTTCCCAGGCGCAGAGCGCACCGGTACTAATTCCAGATCTAACACAACCCCGTAAAAACAGGTATTCACAATAAGGAATATGAAGATAATCGTCAGTAACAGATTTTGGAATTATTGCTCTTAAGAACCACCAAAACGTGCAAAGACAATCACTTAGATGTGTAGGAAATGGAAAGAAACTCAAAACTTACTTTGCATGAGAGAACGAAGAAAAACCAAATGCGAGATTGATGACGACGGCGGTAGCGGGAGCGAAAACGAAGACGAAGACCAAAGACAGAGACAGCAGCAAGAACCACAGCAAGAACAAAAGCCAAACCAAGAACGAAGACAACGAAGACAGCGGGGGCGATGACCAAAACCAATTCACACAAGAGAGCAAGAACGACAGCAGCAGCGAAAACCAAAACCAAGAACGACGGCAAGAACGAGAGCGACAACGACAGCGAGAAGACCAGCGGAAACAGCGACTAGAAACGGCAGCGAAAACGACAGCGACAACGACGGCAGAAACAACGGAACGAGAACGACAGCCTCATGCAGTGAAACGACAGCGAGGGACTGGGCCCATAACCTAATAGTAGGTTCGGAGGGGCAAGGGAAAGAAGGAGGGCAGGTTGATGTGGGTGAGTGAAGGAGTTGGTACCGAGGTTTACTTGGAGCCGTCTTTCGGCGATACTTATACACTTTCAGTGTTACACTATCCCATTACTTTGGCACCTGGTAAACCGTACTCACCATATGCGCGACCAAGCGCGGTCCTCTTCTGGCCGGTCCACACTGTTCTATTTCCACCTTACGAATTGACTATTGACTATCAGTGCACAACAGTTTCTACACATTTCGAGTGACTATAAACCATGGCCCTATGCATGCAATCGTTTCACACCTTACTAATCTGCATCCAGACATGACAGAATATATTCTTGCACAATGAACAACTTGGCATCTCTCTATTTCCAACAACGCAAAGTCCTGTCATATCTCAGTCCCCATACATGCCCTTGTTTCGTACCTTACTAATTTCGGTACACACTGCCAGACAACTATGACGGGTAGCAACAATGTGCATCCAGACTTTCTACACATCTCACGTGATATCCGATATGAATCAGACGAGTACCGTCATCAACTTGCATCCAACGGCGCACCATAACGAGAGCACAGTACAACGTCGCATGCTGACGAGAGTGTAGTACAACGGCGCATGCTGATGCAAGGGTCGCATACAGCGTGACGCGTACACTGAATACTCACGTAAGTACATGTCTCTTGCGAGAAATACTTGTTGTACTTTTAATTCACATGTACTGTGCTCGGACACGCGCCGGACCGTATGTAGGCGACGTGTACAGGTGTACGTACACGCAGCAACCTGGCGATGTGTACATGTGTACACCGCACACAAGTGTCCAGCGCCAAGGCCACCCGTAATTACCCATTACAACCATGGTGAACAACTTGAAACCCCCGAAATGATGTAATTAAAACGTATACCGATCATTCAAGATATATCACCAGCATGACTGCATATAAGTGGACAATAACAGACCAATAGAATTGCAGCATTCGAACCGACACCCAACAGATTTGCAGTATTGCCTGTGTAGCCCTATAACGGTTCGGGCCAAATGCAAATTTTCGGCATTTATGCAAATTTGCATAACCCTCCAAAAGTCCACTTTCGTCCCCAGAACCCCAAAATCTGAGAGTTTACACGTGTCATGTGGTGATATGGGGTGAGGGTCCGGACCGTCGAGTCATGTACACGTGTCGCTCGATTTTGCACTTTCCAGATAACAGCATGTGGTCGCACATTTTCAATAGTTCCCGCCCCGTAGCGTGTTCGGCGCTCATCCCGAGGAAGACTTTCGATGCTCGTTCGACGAGGTTATTTACCGCCCTGGGGGCGTGTTCCTTATACCTACTCCTGGGAGACAATTTCTACTCGATCGACGAGGTGGCAGCCCGCCTCCCGGGTGCATTAATAACCCTACTCGCAAGCGATAATCTGGCTGCTCGTCCGACGAGGTTTCTTCCTCGCCCTCATGGCGTGTTCTGTCTCCCCATTCATGAGGGATAATTTCTAGCCTCTTTTGACGCGGATATTCTCCGCTTCTGGAGTTTCCACCCACCCTTTCTACGTGTTGGATAATTTGTTTCGCTCGTTCATCGAGGTGCTGTACCGCCTCTTGGCGTGTTAATCTCCCTCTCCCGATGCGGGTTAATTAATATCGCTCGTTTATCCAGGCCGTCCCCGCTTGTATAGCGTAGTCGGTACCCCCTTTGGCACTTGAGGAAAATTGTCATACTCATTTAAAGAGGTCTGTCTCGCTTCATAGCGTATTCCATACCCCCCGTGACTGGGGTAATTGATCCCACCCGCCCAAAGAGGTCACACCGCGCATGATGACCCGTACAGTCTCCCATTGTCGTGCGTAATGTGGCTACTCCTATCCATTCCGGCCCTTTGGGGTGGGGAAATTTCGAAGCACGGAGGAAGTCGTGGTACCCGCTTCCCAAATGCGGCCAGGAAGTTTACTGCTCGCATGAAGAGTTCATCTTCCGCCACTTGGTGTTTCCAACCCCCTCACCCAGGGGTGGGATAAATTATCTCCCTCGTCCATCGAGGTCACTCTCGACTGTGTGTCGTGCTTTTCTCGTCATCACGGATGGGGGAGATTCTCTGTGAGAGGGTACAGTACTGTCGTCGACGACGAAGAAAAGTCTCGGGGAACGGGGACGGTACTGTCTTCAAGGAAGAGGAAACTTTTCCCTGGGCAAGGGGAGGTTATCTTCTTCAAGGACGAGGAAAAAGTTTCCCTCGGAGGAAAGTGGTTGCCGTCACTAAGGAGGGAGAAAATTCCCTGTGCATGTCGGGAGATTGACTACTCGATGCCGCGACCGAGGGCCCGGGAATTCAGCTACCCACCGTCTAGCTGGCGGAAACAGTCACTCCGTTAAACCAGGCTGCCGTACACCTCGGTACTGCCTTGGGGTCCAGCACCACCTTCCCAGGGTCGGCCACCTTCGCGATGGCGCCGGCACGCGCTGGTTCCCTAGCAACAAGCGCAACCCCGCGTCGGAAATCGCCGTTGGGTCTCGTTTCTCAGATTTTAACTCTGGCTACAGCTCCGTGCCACCCCCCCGTCCTCCTCTGCTATACTATCGCACTTTTGGGAGAGGACATGCAGCGTTGTCCGGAGGGAGGGTCCCGATGGTCGCTGGAAGGAGGGAAGTCGGTCGATATTGGGGACGTGCTGGTCAAGGAAGGGTCGCGCCGAGGAGAGAATGAATGGTTCAAAGGATAGACGCCGCTTCACAATTTAATTAGAGAGGCGCTCTCGGTGTCTCGCGCCAGATCACCCTACCTCCAAAAGCTCTTTCACCCTCGCACGTTGTCAATGGCGGTACACTTGTCGCCAAAGTCATTGTCCGCAAGGACGCTCTACTCTGAGAAGGGGGCTATGTAGTGCACTGACCCGCCTCCCTTAATCGCGAGGCCCCCACGGAATGAAACCCTCGATCGGTGCGCATCCCACGTGTAAAAAACGTGTAATAGTGTACATCTACAACGTTTATTCGTGAAACTACCCACCCCGGCATGGTCGGGTGTAAGCCCTGTCGGAGTACAGACAGTCTGTTACTCCACGTGTATGCGTGTCGATCCCGACGTCTATGCGTGTATCATAACCCTATATAGGGGGTATCGCGTACTGTACAGCGTCGATGCTGGTACGCCGGTATTTATCACCATGTTTTAATTAATTAATTAACATTATTAATTAATACTATTTTTATTACGACGTCGACTACTATATAGTCGACGCTCGACCCTAAGGAAAGAAGGCACGAAGCCTTGGGTTCTTTTCCTAAGCTTCTGGAATGTCGGTAGTAGCCCTGCGTCAGTATAGCACCAGCCGTGCTCCACTTCGCGAGCCGGTCTACGACCGCGAGTCCCAACCGCTGTACCGCGCGCGCCGCTACCGAAGATACTGTAGCATTAAAACCCCCAGACGACTGGAGGTGTATGTGCAGTCCGATCTGTAGACCCCGGATCGGAGAAGGGGGAAGCGGGCCAACCAGCTACAGAACCGGGCTCGGGCCCGGGTAGCGGTGGTAGAGCGGGAGCGAGCAGGGACGCGCGCACGCACTTGCGGATCGACGCCTCGATGCCCCGGAGCAGCACTGGGTGACGTACCAGTGCTGACGGGCGGAGGCGGTTCGGTGCTCGCTCGCGTGCTGCGCGTCCACTCCGGCTCCGTTCCGACTAAACGCGCGCCAAGAGCGAAGGCGACGTTTTAGAATAAGCTGACGGGTCTGACCTAGGCGGCTGGTCGTCGACAAGCCCGTGCTTGTCGCCCCGTCCGCCGTCGGTCCGCTCCTGTATTTAATGTTACAAAACCGTCTATCATAACGTAGTACAGTACGTACTGTACTCGACGGCGCTACAGTAGTGCGCACTGTCAGCCGGTGGGCTGCTGGTACACGCGTCACACACGTGTATTACACGTGGGGTACACGTGCGCACTGGTGGTCTGTAAGGCTCGTGCCTTACAGCGCTGGATCCAATATCTAATCTAATTACTTCGTCGTTACACTACAGATACTAACCGCTCTACCGCGCGAGACGTCCCTACCGTTCCGCCCCCTCTGGGCGATCCCATGTTCTAACATTCCTTTTCGCTACCTACTTGCCCCTACAGCGCCCGGACCCCGTTGCCAGTTATCACCGGGTGGTCTCCCGTACATACTGCGTCCCGAAAACGCGTGCTCTGACCTGGGGTTGTCCGTCGCGACCCCAGTGCACGACAGCTCCCTCCCCCCTGAGTACAGCTCCTCGTCCATCCGCGCAGACCTCTCCACTAGTTGATGGAGTCTAGCAGCCGCTTTTCGTCCGCCATCCGGGGCCCGTGCTCGTGCGGAAAGTACCGACGGACGCCATACAGCTGGTCGTCGGGGATCTGCCGGTGCGTTAGAAATTGTGTCCGCGTGTCCATGGCGCGCGGTTGGTGCGGTGACACCTCGTTCAGCTCGCCCGCGAGGTTGGACACCTGCGAGTTGATGTGGGCAAACATCGCTGCTCCGAGGAGCATGGAGATGGTAGTAACGTGCGATCCACCCTGTACTCGGTTTTGCAACACTGGTCGAAAGAATAATCTTGATAATGCTATAGTAGTACTCGCCGGTATGATGCACAAGCCTCTTTGATCGATAGGTTTGTACGGCCTTGATGGAGACTGAGAAGCCGCCATTGAGAACGGTTTCTCGGCTCCTCGGCTCCCAGCCTTGTCCATCGGGACATTATTTCCAAGGAAATAATATGCAGCTAGACCATGCCGACCGTAGCCAAAAGAGGGGGGGCCTTTTTGGAATGGTTCTTCGTCGCGTACCTTCATTCTGCGCTCGTCTCCCCTTCTCCCGTTCGCGGTAACGGCAAACTTGCGAACGGCGGGTGGACATATTCCGAGTACGATCATACGCAATGGAGGCTTGGGTCTTGTACGCGCACTGTATGCGACGGTATGCGGTGGCGGATTGCGCACGGTATGCGCACTGTATGATGCTGTAAGAGGTGGCGCTTGTGCACTGTATGCGCATTGTCCGACTCGGTGTTTTTGATGGTTTGAATAACTCGCCGTCCCCTTTCTCTCCCGCCTTCTCCAGAATAGCACATGGGTGTAGTACGTGCAGCTGTTCCCACCGCGCGCTGCCTTGCCCCTCGCTGGATAGTTTCGGCCGATCGTCTTGTCATGTCCGGCCCGGTCTCTACCCCGCCGCGGTCTCCTGGTCGGGATGGCACCCTACCCGCGTCGACGGGAGTTCCGTGTTCGAATGGGAGTGGCCCTTCGGGCAAGTCTCCCTGAGCCTCCCTGTCTGCGTGAGGCGGACGTCGACTTGACGAACGCGGCACCGCCCCCCCTCCGGCGTTCCAAAAGAGCCGCCCCCGCTCGACTACCGTTTCGGCAGAGCTGGTGGCCTCCGCTGCTGGGCCACCACAGCCGGTGCTGGCGTTCTGTGCGGCTACCACATCTGTTACCGCGGTCGGCGACCGGTCTGTCGACCGCCCGGGAGCCACGCGGACCACTTTCCCTCCTCTCGCGTTAGGGGAGGCCCATCCCCTCGGTGGCGCGCTTCCTGATCACGAGCCTCTTCCTCCCAACCCCTCTTCAGTCGATAGGGAAGGGGAGTTGCCCTCCAACACTGGGTGGCTGAGGGTACCGTCTCCTGACGCTTCGCAGCTCCCCATCCGCGAACTGCGATATCCCTGGCGACGACGTGGTCGCTCGGGTGTCACCGTGGAGGAGTTAGCCTCCTGCACGTGGCTCTGATCCGATCTTTGCCCGCGTTTTTAAGATTTACGAGGCCGGCGGCATAGAGGAGGCGTCCTCGTCTCTACACCGTTTGGTGGCCGAAGGCTGGGGCTCCGGGTACCAGCTACTCGACGAGCTGCCTGGGGACCGCGCCTTCTCGTGCAGTATTGCAGAAGTGACCTACCTCGACCGGATGGCATCGCTCCTATCTGGTTCGAGACTGGTCTATCCCCGGCGGTTCGTGTTGTCGGGGGCGACGGGGCTGTACCTGTCCCCTCGCCCCTATGTGTTCACTAAGGCCCGAGTGGCCCTGCAGAAATTCTCGTGCTCTCTGATGCGCCTCCATTCCGTCGGGTTTGCGCATCACGACTGCTCCGCGTGTAGACGAGAGGGCAAGGCGTACGGTCGTTTTATTCCATCGGTCGCTTTCGCGTGTGACTTGTCAATTGAGGACTTCCCCGGTCTCCCTGTAGCCGTGCAAGAGAGCTTTCCCTCACTGGGGGTTCACCCTCTTCTGCCCCCCGTCTTGAAGCATTTCGGCCTTGCTTATTTAGACCCACAGCACCCCGCCCGCTCTCTACTGACGTACATCTATGAGGGAGAGTGGGCGTGGGCCTTGTGCTGCGCCTTTATGGCCGACGTGTATATGAACAAGCGAGTATTCCTACAGCCCGACCCCACCGTCACGTTTTTGGGGCGCGTCGCGCCGGGTATGGCCAACGTCGCGCTGCACCTCTCGGAACACGAATCCGCCCATGTTCTTTGGAAGTACAGTCATGTTACTGGCTTAATGACTCGTGGGGGAGAGGTCAGTCCGCGAAACCACCGCTCGTGGATGGATTATACCACAGGAGCCATGTGCCCCTTCCTCGCGTACGATGCTCCCTCGGACGCCTTCGTGGGCGCCCCGCTCCCGATACCAGGGTCATCGGCCACACGGAGAAGAGGGAAGGCGTCGGATCCAAGAACCGACGCGGAAGGCGGAGGCGCTACCGTGACCTTCATGCCGCTGGCGCGGACCCTGCTGGCTCTGCCGTGCGCTCCCTCGGTATGACACCGCCGGTCGTTAGGCAACGCTTCGAGGCGGGTGTCGGCTCAGCGCAAGCCGTCCTTCCTGTCCCGCCTTTCGGCGAGGTAAAGCAGGACCCTGGACGTACACGCTCGGTGCGTGCCTTCGTACTCCCCGGGGAAGAGATGGCCTCCATTACCGACTTGAGGCGGGCTCTGGGCGCGATCACTCATCGTTCTTGGACCGTGGGCGCGGTCATTGACCCCCTAAGGACCTGGTTTCTCGCCCGGACCGAAGGGGCGCGCCAACTGCAGGACGTCCTAGAGGCGCGGACTTCGGAACTACAACGGTTACGACACCAGTTAACGTCTCTCCGTGCTGCGTACGAACGCGTGGCGCACGACCAGGAACGCTACTGGCGTGAAAGCCAACTGTGCTACCCCTCCGGCCCCGGTGCCGGCGAGTGGCAGTCTCCCCCGCGGTCCGGTCGCTCTTATAGTCGGCGACCCATATGCGTACTACAGGGCCAGCGACCCTCCGTCCCGACCTTACGGTCCCCGTGACGACACGGCACGTGTCGCCAGCCACGACGTCTCGCTTGCGATTCCAAGCGTTGCGGAGGCGGGTCCCTCCTCCGCTTTGCACCCGGGGTACTTTCCTTCCCAATGCTACGAACCAGGGTCTCGCGTGCCCTCGAACGACGCTAGCCATAGAGCGGGCGGTTGACCATCCGTCTGCGACTGTAAGACATAGCGAATCTTCCCTCTCCTAAAGGAATTTTAGGAATATCACCTCGCTTCGTCCCTCCTTATATCGCCCCTTTCCTTTTTATAGAGCGCCCCTCTGCACGCGACCGCACCGACACGTGCGGCATTCGCCTCTCTCGTCGGCGTCCCTCGCCGTCCGGGGCGAGGGGCGGATGTGAGGAGGTGGCTCTTCGTCCTTCCCTTCCTCCGCCTGAAGCCTCTCCGGGGTGCGCGCGCGCCTCGCGCCATCCCGATGACCTCGAAGAGAGAGCCTTCTCGTCTGGTGAGGTAGGGGCCACGTCCATGGGGAGTTTGACGAGCTCCCATTGGTCGGATGGCCTAGGGAAATCGGGCAGAGCGTACTGGCAATATCGGGGGCGTGGGATTTAACAAGCTCTCCATGGTCGGTGCAATTCCCGGACAGAGGGGAGCGACTTCTGCGTCGGAGAATCGCTCCACGGAGGCATTCGATGTGTCAGAGTCGTTGTAGGAGGACTGCGAAAACAGCGCGTCGTCGCCGCGCCGCCACAGCGCCCAGGTCGATCCGTGGTAACGTATCGGCTGCCACTCAAACTTTTCACCTGGTTCCACAGGCGTATCGCCTCCTCATGGCGTCGGTCGCTCCGCTGCACCGGGGACCGCGCCGGCGCTGCCATCATTGCCTCGCGCGGCACAAGTAAAGTGCCATTTCACAGCAACTCTTTCATAGTTATGAGAATGGCCATCAAAAAGGGCTATGAGGATGGCGCCTTGTGCAAGAGTCATCGACGGAGATATCGATGCATTTGGCTCCTGAATTTGATACAGCTCCAGCGATGAGGGCTTGGCGAAGTCACTGTGCCCTTGCGAAGCGCCGACGTCGGGGAATTGTTCTACTTGGTGCCTTTGATTCACCTCAGTCCCCTCATCACTCCTCGAACGGACTTCCACAAATCGAATCAACACGATTTCATCCGAAGACTATCCGTCCTCCATATTTTCCATCCTCGGCAACATATTGCCCTTACAGATTTTCCCAGTAACGACCCTCACAGTCATAACGCCAATACCAGTTCTCGGGGCAGTGTCTCCTTCCTCATCCCCTTTCCATTATTCGACCAACTGCACACGCGCTTGCATCGACCGGTAGACATAATCTCTCACAGCTGTGAGAAGCGCCCGTAAAATGGCGTCCTGCATGACAACAGCCTCAACATGCATACCCCCACCTACTATTCGACCGTAACTCTGTCTTGGCAAGTGCCATTAGGGCCCTTCTGTTTTCTCTTTCCGCATGGTCTTTGCTTCAGTATCCATCTCAGCAAAGCTGCGCGTATCGCTTCTGCTCTCTCCGTGAGCCTCAAAGTCCATGGCGGGGTGGTCTGTCCCATATACAGAATTGGCTTGTCGATACATCTCGACATCGCATGAGAGAGAGCTAGATTTCTGCCGGACCCTCTAAGGCCTCCCATGACTTCCATCCTTCACCATGATAAGCTTCGGGCGCGTCCCCTAATATGGTGACGAGGGGAAGCAACGGCTGTCTGCTCGCCGTAATTTGCCGGGTTACACCGCAGTTAGGCTCAAGCATTCTTTTGTCGGGTTGATCCCGTGCTAGTGCCTTTTCACGGTCGGAGCGCGTGCGAGCCTTCTAGCGACCACTTTCGTGGTCTATTTACGCATGGTACAGCCTAGGCGAGTCTCATCCCCGCGTGTCAATCAGAGGGCCTACTTGCTAGAAACCACAGCCCACAGCATACCTTGCCGTCCAAAAAAATGGTCTACAATGACCCGATCCCCCGCTTCTGCTTTGGTCTCTTGCTTATCAACAATGCTCAGAAACCCACCTCTAAGGTTATTTTTGGGATAATCGCCCCCAATTCGCTCTCCATACCAGCACACCTTTTGTCCAACAGTACACCCCACCTATCGGAGTGCTCCGTTTTACCTGAGAAGTATTTTAATCTCTTGCATCGACCCTCCCGGCCTGTAACTCTGTTTCAATGTGGGGTCTATCGCATACCTACCCATCTTGCAGGTCTTGAATAACGTCTTTTCTGTGAAAAGACGTTATATATAGCAATGTTCTTTGTAGTCATCTACAAATCGCTTGTATGCAAAATCGGAAATTATTGCAAGATGGCTATGACCCGTTTTTGAAACTCCGAGCCTTCAGGCCAAGACGATACGCCACAGGATCCCGTTTTCTCCATGTTTGAGCACAGCCAAGACCATGAAGAAGAGATCTTTTGCCTTAATTGGAGACTTGCTGTGCCGTCCAGTGTTGTAATGGAGCACCACGTGCTGCCGAAAGGTGTTCCGCACACAATTGAACTCTACTAGTGGAAAGTTCGTCATCTGCATGATGGCGACATTACCATTCTCAGCGAAAAGCGGTCAATCGTAGGGCACTCAATTTTCGTTTCGTGATCTTCGTCCATGATATCTGGCTGGTCCTATTGTCTTTGGACCGCCTGCACCGCAAGCAACTTGGGTGCAGTTGCTGCAGTAGCTGTTTCCTGATGAGGTAGAATGACAAAAGAGTGTTGGAGGAAGAGGATGGGCCGTCGTCAAACTCGATCGTATGCTGACATACGTTTAAGAACATATGGCGGGCTGGGGTCGAGGTCCATGCTTTGGAGCCAAATGTCCGGCACAAACGCGTAGAAATACATCCTTACTGCCTACTGTACCGTACTGGCGATTCGGTATGCTGCACGAGCTTTGAAGCATCGATTTATTCGGAAAAGAATCGATCTTCTCCAAAAATTGGAATTAATTAGAAATGTGCAGAGTTCTCTGCCGTGTGGATCCCTAGTTGATAGCATTCTGAGCGTCAAATGAGTGTCCAAAAAATTCGCGCAGTTGTAAAATACACTTTGTGTACACGTACAGTATGAAAAACCACAGTTTTTATGAATACGACACGCATTTTGGTGGATAGCTTGATAGCGGTTTGCTCCGCCTAGTGGGGAATAAAACCGCCGTCGCCTCCGCCGCGATCTGTGCTCGGAGACATCGCACCAGTTCTTAGCATCACAACGAAGGAATGAGTATGCGACGATCTGCCACGTGTTAGTTCCTAAAAATGACACCACACTGTCATGAGTCCAATGTATATCACACACACTTTTGGCATGCATACATGTGTCACATATACAGGCAGCAGCTCCATCTCTCCGCCACGTCTCTCAATAGAGCCATGATCGCTAACTTCAGTAAAGACAGAGGTATCGTTTCTTGCACCACACACACTGTCGGTTGCGGAAAAGGGGTTAGTGTCTACTCTCCCGAAACAATGTCCGACTCTCCCTTTTACGGTCCCCTTAAATCATTCTAGAAGCGTCCTCCAGTCCCCCGGTCACGGATTTCTAGAAACGCCCTCGACTGGTCTTCTTAAAATTAGATAGAATCTGCCATTACCCTCAAATGTATTTTTCACTAAAAATATCACACACACTACAAGCTTCGATACAGTTCTGGAATGAAGCTAATGCATATACCGTAATATACAGAAAAAATGAAGTACTGTATGGAAGCTCGCAGTCTCAACGCTGCACACAGTTGTTTGTAAATCGATCAAAAAAAAAACGAAAGAGCTTATTGGATACGCTGCATGCCGCACGATTCACAAGCCGCGATCTACAATCCACGTGTGAGGAGAAGGCCGCGAGAGCCGTTGGAACATTTGTTTTAAACGAAGCCAGCACGATGCAGCAAAGCCAGCTGCACGTTTTTATAAACAGCTTTTTGGTGGCAATCTCCGCTTCGTGGAAAAGAGGAAAACTGGGCATCCATTACAGTACGTTTTCGATGAAAACAGGCACCACCAGCATTATGACTGAAATTAAACTGAGCTCGTGTCACGGATTTTAAAAAAATCATCTCTCATCGTTTGTACAAATTAGTACCCCCCAAAGTTGAACACTGTACTCCGTTATTGAACAAAACTAAAAGTGAATTTTATATCCAAGATTTAACATAATGCCAAAAACGATCAGATTTATGGCAATCCTGAAATGTTTAACTCGGCGTAGCTTCGCGCGAAATGCACACAGGACCCTTTTGTCGCCATTTTCGGATTTGGCGATGCAATAAAAACCTACATGACGCCGCACATTGCAAATAAATGCAAACTCGAGCCACCAACTCATCTCCAAAACCACACATTGGCAGGAATGGGAAGGTTGCGAACAGTATCAAAGGCAGACCGACGCTTTGAAAAGGCCGTCGCTGCGGTCGACAGGCACGGCGCAAGTCGCAGGAAAGCTGCTACAATAGCTAAGAATGGCGATGGAGCGAGATGGTTTTGATACTGCGAAGCGGGCGGAAAGGAGTCGGAAGGAGGCAGAAAAAGCCGAAAAGGACGCAATAGCATACGAACGCACAAAAATTGCTCGATTAGAATTCGAGAAGCGTTCGCTGCATGCCCGGGTGCTTGTGTACGGCGTCCCGAACGTTTCTGTTCGTCCCATGCTATTGCTATTGACAGACGGCAGTCGGCGCGGAGACATTGCTGCGAAACGGAAATTTGCTGCACGGAACGCAGCACAAGACAGTTAACGAAATGGAGTTGACAGATCAGCGCGTTCAGTGTCAGGAAAGACATTCTTGAGTAAAAAAATTTGCATTTTGTTTGCACTGGCCAGGTTGGCCGTTTGGCTGTTCAATTCTCAGGTGCAATTTTGCACAAATGGCGGTTTCAAACAGGTATATCTTTTCAAATATGACAGTCATGTTGAATCTTCTGCACGCCTATTGGCTCAAGTAGTGTTTACTGGGTAGGATTGTGGTTGAAATGAGACTACAATGGAGTACAGAGGTGATGCAGAAGATGTTTTCTCATTTATTTTTTGATTCCGTTCAACTTTGGGGGGTACCTGGTTCACCTTTAACATATTTCCAACAACTTCCAATTTAATATCTACTCTACCCGTCGCACTCACTTCGCTCTGCTATCACCCTCGCGTCTGACCAAGAAGAGCTTGGTATGGCACCGCCTTGTTTCCGCCCTTACAGCGCTTCTCGCCTGTGTACATACAACATTCCGTTTAAACTCCTAAGATATCGAAACAATTTTCACAATAGAGAAGTATGCCACTGCAATGCAACTGCAACGTTTGTATTCAAATCAAGAAGCTTACTTAGTAAGCTTCACAGAGTGTGAAAATCAGGTTATACTAAGCCCGCAATACGAAAAAAAAAACCTAAAGTAAATAACCACGGAAAAACCATCAAACCCTGTAACACAGTCGTCCATATCAGTGATTAGACCTTACAGATGCCACCAGCACACCTCAAACCATTACGACACACCCAAAACGGATCTTTTCCACACCGCATCCCAGCTTCTTTCTTGGCAAAACATTTACGATTACCTTCATTTCCAACGCAGCTTGTTCCTTCAGGACAAAGAGCTTCCGGGCTGTTGCATTCCTGGCCCACATTGACCGTCCGAACACATACATTCTTAATACATCTCAATCCATGCCGGCACACCCAAAACGGGTCTTTCCCGCATGGCATACCTACAGGCTTCCTCATAAAACATTTCTTGTTCCCCAGATTCCCCACGCAGCTAAGACCTTCAGCACATACGCTGCCGGGTATGTTGCACGAACGACCTCTTGCAATCGTTCGTACACACACTCCGCGGAGGCATCTGAGGCCATTGCGACAGACCCAGAACGGATCCTTTCCGCATGGCATGCCAACGGGCTTCTTCATGAAGCATTTCTTATTCCCGTCATTCCCGACGCAGCTAAGACCTTCTGCACATACGCTGCCGGGTAAGTTGCACGAACGACCTCTTGCAATCGTTCGTACACACACTCCGCGGAGGCATCTGAGGCCATTGCGACAGACCCAGAACGGATCCTTTCCGCATGGCATGCCAACAGGCTTCTTCATGAAGCATTTCTTGTTCCCGACATTTCCGACACAACTGAAACCCTCTTGGCAAACATCGCCGAGCTTGTTACAATTGCCTCCCTGTCTGATTGCCTTGACACATGTTCCATTGAGACATCTCAGACCACTATCACAAACCCAGAAGGGGTCCTTACCGCAAGCCATTCCCAGTGCTTTTTTCATGAAGCATCTCTTGTTGCCGTCATTCCCGACACACATAAGGCCTTGTTGACATAAATCGCCTGGCTCATTGCACGAACCGGCAACACCGATTGCCGGGACGCACACCGATCGACGGCACAAAAGTGAAGATTTGCAGACGGAGTACGGATTTTGTCCACACGCTCCCAGATAGCCAACTTTCTCCAAGCATTGTTTTTTGGACTCTGGGCCGACGCAGGAGAGCGGGGAAAGGCATTCGCGAGTGAATCCACATCGGGCGCCTTTGGATTGGCGTACGAGAGCGGGAGCGGCGTGGATGAGGGATGAAAGAAGGATGAGGAGAAGGAGGGGGAGGAGAAGGAGGGGGAGGAGGGTGGGGCTAAGGAATCGCATTTTGTCGGGGTGAAGAGTGTTTGAGAGATCGGAAACGGAAGCGGAGATGGATGGATAAGGGGACTTGATCTGGAAGGAAACAGGGACCGAGGAGCTCTTTTATATTGGTTTTGGGGTGCAGGGCGGTGGAGCGATTTGAGAGATTGTTATTGGGATGAAAACACCAGAAATGACACGCTGGGGAAATGCGGAAGCGCGTATGTAATCGAGTTGCGTTTTGTGGCGATCCAGGCTTCATGTGTGGAGAAGTACAGTAAGCAGTTGCGGAAACAATGGATTCGGGCTGTCGACTGCACGGGATGAACTGTTTGTCCTGATCTATGGAGTGTATTGCTCCTCTGAGAGCGGTAAGCCCAAAGCCGCTCGTGCTGGCTCGGGAATATTTATTGGAATGTTGGGGAATTTCAAAACGGGAGGCATTGTGCGGACCGTGGCAGATACGGAGGGAATCTGTAAACGAAGGCGGAAACAGTGGTGGAGATGACGATGGAATCGTGACAATTCCAAGCACGCGCACAGTAAGCAGGGCGATAAGGTGAGACGTAGGGGCTTTAATGCTGACACTTTGATTGTCGCGTTTCTGACATTTTTGAATGACGTTGCTTGTTTGTATTATCACTGTCCGCGTTGCCCCTACACATGACAGTCACTGCCATATCAAAGATACATACAGTACCTTCGAAGTACCTTCGTACATGTGCCCCCAAGCCCTACCCTTGGTACTTCAAGTGCGCGGTCGCCGCATTGTTTATATGGGACAATCGCCATGAACCAAGGTTTCTCAATCACGACACTTGAGGGCTGTAGACTTCACTCAGTCTCCTCAAGGCTCGGGCCAAACCTTGCGGAGATGGTCTTGCAGTGGAGACAGTGTGAATGCTGCCAGGCGATTTAGAAGTAGAAGTACCCAAGGGTACAGTATGTACGATAGCCACGCTCTTGCACGGTGACGCGCAATGTAACGCGCTATTTTACACAGTGCGCGAAACGCCGTTGCTTATGTGTTTGTTTACAAGCGGCATCCTTACATGAGGATGCACACGCACAATTTTTGCTGCCACTCGATGGCGTGCTCGATGGCGTGCGTAAGAGGCGTTTTCGCATGTCTTTGCTCTGATGCGCCTTCATGTCAAGGCTGTATTCCTACGCGCATCCTCAGTTCCGACAAGTACAGTAATATCTCGATGCCATACCACGTATTCAACCGATGCAAGTGCAGCAAAGACAAGTACCTCCTCCCCCCACCTCCTGTCACGACCTCAGTCTACTTCACAAAATAAATGACTGCACGCCTGCGCATTACATTGTCATTTATTCAACATGATACGATTGGGACAACAAATCCTGTATCACTACTGAGAGAACTGCACTTGGGACAATGGCGGCTAAAACTTTTGCGAACGTATAGACCCCCATCCCATTTCACACGTACTGCCCTATCAACCCCAGTTTGTTCTCAGCAGCGAATACGTCAGCCTCACTCTAGCTGTATCCCCATGGTATGACTTTTCTGGTACACCCACAGCGACAAAGTATGGTCTATGCTTTCTTAAATCCACATGCAGGTCCGTTCGGAATCGTCTGCACATATCGCGTGGTCCGCTTTGAGCGACCAACACACAGTCCCTCGCCACATACCGCTCATCCGCCACGTCAGCATCCCCGCAGTCGTACACCGATATCTCTGTCTCCACATTCGTTCCACGTCGCGAGCATGTGCTAAAACGCTCCACTCTTCTGCTGCGCCGCCCGCTTTTCGCCGTAATTTTGAAGGTCGCTTGCAACGGTAGCATCGTATTGTTATGAAGGAATCGCCTCGAGTCGTTGCTCATTGTTCCGGTATCCAAGTCGACAGTCTCGCGGAATAACAGCGGGATTGCAGCCAATGGCTGTGATACCATGGGGGGTTTTGCGGACGCCACATGACTCAGGACGTGACTTGATGGAGATACTTCAAACGATCGCAACATGTTTTTGTAACTCACCTCTACTTTAAGAGGATTTCCAGTGTCAAGCTTGCTCATCGCAAAGCCGTTTTTGTTTCCGTCGTGCGGATTGAAACCCATAAAGAACAGTTCATCCTTTCGTCCTTGGCTTCTCACCACAATACGGATGTGGTCAGTGTCGACCTTTTCAGTCCGGAAGTCTACTTGATGTCCCAATGTCATGACGTGTATGTCAACTTGTTGCCTCACATCTGCAGACTTCAGCGTGATCATGCACTGGTTTTGGTGACACGCGGACTTTTGTGCTTCGACATCAACCTTCTCGTCGAGCATCAGATACGATTCGAAGACGTGCTTATCACCAGAAGTCATCCCGAAGCGATCCACCACAAGAAAGTACCCGGGCGCGTCTACACAACGCACCAAGGCAGTAGAGCGTACTCCATACTCCACCTTTGCACGTGTTCTGTATTCTCTTTTCCAGGTCCACATCCCCATGAATCCCATATCCGGGTCCCCGTGCATGTTTGACTCGCTTCGTCCAAAGCCAATATCGCTGCCGTCATCACCTTCCGGCCACCCAAATTCACGTGGGTCTCCAGTTTCGGGAACCGTAAATCTTGTCGGTACCCTCTTGCTGGTTCCATTCGGCGTGTATTCTACAATGTACGTCAGGGGCGGGGAAGCTCCAGGCCACGGCCGTGCCCATTGTACATTGTATGCGTACGTCAAGTTGGCACAAGCAAGAACCACCTCGCCATCATCCGTCACTTTCATCATTCTTACTGATGGGGCCTTCTCATCCTGCGCCAATCCATCCACATGCATAAGGCTGTGTTTGCGAGAATCAATATTGTTCAACCATGGCAGGTCGGCAATCCATGTTTTCCTAAACACTGTAAACGTGAAAATCCCGCGATCGGCATTGTCATGCCCCGGGAAGAACGCATCCGGTCTCGCATCAAAATGAACCAAGGTTGAACTCTCTTTCAGATCATTTCTGGCGATGAGCAAGCCGCGACGAGGCGAATAAACCGATTTTGGAATCAAATTCTTCTTATCCGTTTCCATGGTTTCAAGTGACTCGGCACTTGTGCCGTGTTCATCACCAAAAAATGTCATTTGAACCATCGTCTGGAACCAGAGGATGCGACATGGTGGATCGACTTTGAATTCCGGATGCATGCGCTGCCGCCACATCATATTCGTTAACGCGCCTTTCGGATATGCGTACCGGAACAAACCTATATGAGACGGGTATCCCAATCCCCCACCGCCTGCATGGCCGATGAGACTCCCACACTGCCAGGGTTCGTACATCTGTGCAGCGTTGTGGATAAAGTTTCGAAACCTTGGCGTGTCAATGGTCGCAACACCACGACGATGTGCAGCCACAGCACCCAAGGATCCCTCACGGAACGCGATGAAATATGAATAGCCGTCTTCAAACGTCGAGCCGTCAGGGTATATCGAGTGAGCCATGTAGGCTTTGATCATTGCCGTGAACCTTGTATTTAATGCAGCGTTGAACCCAGCCTCACCTTCGGATTCCAACACAGCAGATGCGTAGGTATCAAAGTCAGTATCTCCTTCAATAGCGAGATTAGCAATGTACAAGTTAGAATGATACATTGCCCAGTTGGAGAAGATACGATGCGGATGCAAGACAGCATTGGGAGAGTCGCGATCCGACGACGGGGAATTCCCCCACGAGTATCGTTTAAGCACAAGCAGAGCAACAGCCGACCTGACAACTCTTCTCTGCACTGGGGTCATGTCAGCATACAAGACGTCATAAGCAAGAGCGATGCCACTGGTGGCAGTGAACCAGTCGTTCATCACGTCCCATTTACGGGTGTAATCCCACAGATAGCCGCGCCCCGGACCATCGGTACATGTAGGATTGCAGTGATAGGCGCGATGGGCGAGGGCCACTTTAGCCCAATTAACCGTGGCAGCGATGCAAGTGTCTATCATGTTTGGCGGTAAGAATCGAACCCTTTCATCGCCGCCGGCCAGTTTGACTCTTTTCCTCGACACACTCGCCCAAAAAGCACAGAGGAAGAACGAAGCAGCGCCTTTCTCATCAGATATGAGCAGCATTTCGGCCAGCGGGAGAATCTTGGCCATCTGGGTCTCATTTAAAACGGAAAGGTCTTTGATATGACCTGTGT